>NC_052351.1:1905008-2205008 GCF_009727055.1 Benincasa hispida | reverse complement strand
CTCTGACATGAATCGTAAATAGTAGGTTTAGAATTGTGAGACAAGGTCAGAAGCAGCTGACATTAGTAAAAAGCATCCTTCTAGCAGAGTGAGTAAAAACCATCTTCCTAACAACATAATTAAGAATCTTGAAGAAAGGGTGTCCATTCCAAAGAAAAACAAAGTAAACTATTTGAAGATGATAAGTAATTTGTGTTTTACTTCTCAAACTGAGCCAAAAAAATGTCAAGGAAGCCCTGGTGGATGAATGTTGGGTGAATGTTATGTAGGAAAAGCTCGGTTAATTTGTGAGAAATGAAGTCTGGTCTCTTGTTCCTAGACCTGTATATGTGAATGTGATTGGCACGAATTGAATTTATAAAAACAAGTCTGATGAAAATGGCAATGTTGTCAGAAACAAGGCTAGATTAGTTGCTCAAGGGTACACTCAAATTGAAGAAGTGGATTTCGATGAAACATATGCCTTAGTTGCTCGCTGATAGGCCATTAGACTTCTGCTTGGAATATCTCGTTTGTTGAAATTCAACTTTTATCAAATGAATGTGATGACTGCCTTCTTCAATGGTTACTTGAATGAGGAAATGTATGTCAAACAGCCTAAAAGATTTCTGGATCCTATTCATCCTGATCATGTGTATAAACTCAATTATGGTCTCAACCAGGTACCCAAAGCCTAGTATAAGCATCTGATTCAGTTTCTTGAGAATAACGGCTACAGTAGAGAAGAAATTGATAAGACTCTTTATAAAAAAAAAAAAATCCAATGGGCATTTTTTTTTATAGTGCAGATATATGTTGATGACATGTGGGATATCATCATAAATGGTTGAACAGTTTGTGAAACAAATGAAACTGGAATTTGAGATGAGCATGATAGGATAACTGTCCTAATTTCTATGGTTTCAGATAAAATAGCTAAATGAGGGAATTTTTATTTCTCAAAGTAAATATGCCAAGAACATCATCAAGAAGTTTGGCCTAAAAAAAGGCCAGCATTAAGCGAATCACTACTTCCACACATGCTAAAATCTCAAAAGACTCAGGTGTAACTCAAGTTGATGAGAGTCTGTACAAAAGTATTATTAGAAGTTTGTTTTATCTAACAGCTAGCAAACTGACATTGCATTTGTTGTTAGTTTTTACGCCAATTATCAATTCTGTCTTAAAACCAATCACTTACTTAGTGCTAAAAGGATAATCAATTGCACGAGTGATTATGGTTTATTATACGCTTTTGATACAAGTAGCTCTCTTGTTGACTACTGTGATATTGATTGGGCAGAGAGCTTTAAAGACAGAAAGAGTACTTGTGGAGGTTGCTTCTTTCTAGGGAACAACATAATTTCGTGGTTTAGTAAAAAATGAAACTTTGTTTCATTATCTGCAGCAGAAAAGGAGTGTATTATATTTAGAAGTAGTTGTACTCATTAGATGTGAATGAAACAAATATTGAAGGAATACGATGTTCCACTAGATGTTATTACCTTCTACTGTGATAACTTGAGTTCCATCAATATCTCGAAAAATCCTATTCAACACAGTTAAACTAAGCATATTGAAATTTGACACCATTTTATTCGTGAGCTAGTTGAAAGTAAACATATTGTTTTATATCATATTCGAACCAAGAATCAAATTGTAGATATCTTTACAAAGGCTTTGGATGCTTCTCAGTTTGAAGCATTGAGAGCCACCTTAGGCCTTTGCACATTCAACTTATAGCAATTAATTAAGTGGGATAGTGGTTATGAAGATTGGGCCCATTTAATGCTTAAGTCTATTCAACTAATCAAAATTATTTGCTCGTTAATTGAGACGAATGAGTTGTGTCTGACAATTAATTGTGGTTCAATTTTGAATTTTCCTTCATACTTCTTTGACAGGTTTTCGAATTTGTTCCTTGTTCGATTCTCTCAACTGCTCATCTTCATTCTCTTGTATTTCATCCTGAAATGAAAAGTGTTCCTGATGGTGAGTACTAGAAAGTGTACTCAAACCTCATATGTGAAGATGGTAAGATATAAGGAGAAAGCCAAATGGAAACCCTTTGTCAATAAGGATGTTCTTTCATCTTCCACCAACAAACATGGTGTGTGCATGTGTAGTCTCTCTATCACGAACAAGGTAGTGGGATACCTCCTTCTTCTGCAAACAAAAAGAAAACACTCCAACGTTTCGTCAGTTGAAAAAGGAAAAGAACAAGTAAATACTTCTACCCTTACTTTGATTGACTTAGTTAGGCTTGTAAGAGAAATTATCATTGAAAAGATTAAATCTGCATCTAGTAGTTCTCAAGAGACCATGCGTGAGTTTATTGTTGAGAGTTAGAAGTCTAATAATGTTAGTGAGAATGTTAATCCCCCTCAAGAGCATCAGGAGTTGGTTAGGGTTCTGTAAGTAATGATCCAATTGTTAATTTGCATGTTTCTTTCGTCATTGAGAATGTTCGTGGAGAGAATGTTGAAAAGAGTTATGTTTCGACAAATGATGATGATTAAAGTCTGCATTTGAAAGATGTTGTGGGGAGTTATGTTTTAAAAGATGTTGAGGTAGAAAGGAATCCTTTGAATGTTGAATCCCAGAATGTGGTTGTTTTCTTATCTATCAGGGATAGTTTGCCTAGTATTATTAGTGAGTCTATTAAAGAAATGACTCAGGCTATTCCTGAGACAAATGCAGTCCCAGTCATGGAGAATGTGTATAGTAAAAAGGTTGTTATGTCTGATGAAAATGTTGTTGATACTGCTGTGAAAGATGTGATTTTGAATATTGCTGATCCTGAAAAGTCTATGCCTATGAATAGTAAATCAGATCGTGTACTTAGGCATCGTGATGCAATCATATCACATCTGAACTGGGTGTGTATATTTTTAGGCTTTCACAGTTTTGGTTTGAATATTCATAATGATACCATGAGTGCTTTAGGGCATCCCCAAGATATGTTTTCTGATACCGCTATACAATTACAACCCGTCTTTGCTCAATGGATACAAAACACCCATGCTTTAGCACCTAGTATAACGGCCCCCGGTGCAACAACAGCCACCAGTTTGACTTGGGGGGGTGGTGATTTAGTGGCAGTGGGCGGCAAAGTTGCTTTGTTACCTATTCCGTTAGGAACCGCAGATTTTTTGGTACACGTATTCATGCATTTACGATTCATGTAACGGTATTGATACTCCTGAAAGGTGTTCTATTTTCTCGTAGCTCGCGTTTGATACCGGATAAAGCAAATCTTGGTTTTCGTTTCCCTTGTGATGGACCCGGAAGAGGAGGTACATGTCAAGTATCCGCTTGGAATCATGTCTTCTTAGGGCTATTTTGGATGTACAATTATCATGCTAAGAATAGCTAGGATTTCCAGAAGAAGATGCCATTCGTTTGATGAGAAATAAAAAGGAATATCGAAAATTCGAGTGGCTGAAGCTGAAGTAGCTACTTTCGAAGTAATAGAAAGAAAAGCAACGACTGAAGTGGGAGAGTCTGAGTCGAAAAGAGGATTCCTCACTTCTTTCTCTCATTCAAAACCGTGCATGAGACTTTCATCTCGCACGGCTCCTAAGCTAAGTGATAAAAGAAAGAAGAACTCATCTTCTTTCCTTTTTTGATTACCTTCCTCGCGTATGTATAAGACCGAATCCATTTCTTTTTATAAATCGAATGAACCCACGAGGGTTGCGCTACTCACCACCTGTGTCCACGTTCCCGAAGGCACCCCTCTCTTTCAAGAGGATTCGCGGCATGTCAAGCCCTGGTAAAGTTCTTCGCTTTGCATCGAATTAAACCACATGCTCCACCGCTTGTGCGGGCCCCCGTCAATTCCTTTGAGTTTCATTCTTGCAAAAATACTCCCCAGGTGGGATACTTAACGCGTTAGCTACAGCACTGCACGGGTCGATACGCACAGCGTCTAGTATCCATCATTTACGGCTAGGACTACTGGGGTGTCAAGATCCTCTTCGGCCACAGATTTCTTTTCTCTGTTATTTCCATTTTCGAATTCAAGAGTTTTTTCCTTCGCTGATATAAAAAGAGTAATTCAATCGTTATGAGAAAATCCAAAATCTTTGTAGACAGAACCAATCATTAGTTCCCAACCATGGGGCGAATGGAATCCTATACATAAATCAGTTAATAAAAGAATAGAAAAAGCTTTTATTGTGTCGCTTAAGTTATATAGGAACTCTTGAACCCAAGAGTTAAGAATAACAAGTTCTTCAACGAGTCCATAAGAAGTGATCCCATTTTTTTCATCGGGTCCGAGTAGAGACCAAAGGTCTTGAACGACCGATTCGGCAGAACAACTCAAAAGATAAAGAAGTATCGTTAATTTCTTCATGCTCGTTCCAAGTTCGAAGTACCATTTGTACAAATAAGAACCTCATTCGTTACATGATTTCTTCTTCATATAGATAGATATAGGATCTATGGAGCAATTACTTAGAAGTACATTTTGTGCAACAGCCCTTCCTATCTGATAGAAAAGGATCCCATGATCCTGAACCGATCTTACCTGGGATCGCAAATCCCAAGTTTGTCTATGAAGAGCAGATCTAATTATATTTGAAATGAAATTAGATTCTATATTCATATTAATTAGAAATAGCTAAGATCCCAGTAATTTAGTTTGGAAGACGGTTGAGTCCCCCTGTCTTTTGTTCTGTTCTCAAGTCCCTGAACTTATGAAGTCTCGTTTCTGTAGTAGACCAATTTGTTAACATCCCCCCGAGCCATTTTTTATTAACATAATGACACCGAGCCCTTGTTGTAGCCCGGGCTACTGAATCCGCTGCTTTATTTTTGGTACCAACAATTAAGAATTGTTTTCCCCTACTTGCTGCATCAAAAACTAAATCACAAGCTTCTGATAAAAAACGAGCAGTTTTAGTAAGATTTATAATAGACAGTAATGGTAGCAACTTATATGTCAATGTTCTATTCGATGGGATGGAATATAAATCAAATAGAAATTATCTTTCGGAGAGATGGCCGAGTGGTTGATAGCTCCGGTCTTGAAAACCGGTATAGTTCGAAACAAAGAACTATCGAGGGTTCGATCAGATTGTGAGGGAAGAATCTAGTTTTGATGATGTTTGTCCAAAATGGGGTCTAAAAGAAGCAAATTTTTTAAAGAAGATATTGTTGTTATTGGGATGAAGTCTCTAAAACCTCATAGTTAATATATTAAATAATTGTTGATTATTTTATGCAATAATTTATTAAAGAAAGTTTCGAGGTTATTTATGTCACATCAATAGGTATGTGGTTGACATACAAGTGGATCATGTTTAAGTAATAACCTAAATGTTCTGTAGTATATGGATAAGGTTAGGTGCCTTATCTTGATGACACTACGAATACCACCCACTTTGTAATTTTTAAATATTTTTTATGTGTTATGCATGATTTGATCCTAATCGTTCATGTGGTGACATGTGAGTAGAGTATCCTATACAAAGAGTTTGTATAAGACCAAACTATGAAATTATTAGTCATAGCACCGCTGATTGGAGAGATTAACATTTCACAGGATGACCATATTTGATTCGACCATAATCTTGAGTGAGTTATGAACTCATTTTTATGAGGGCGATCCTTGATTTGTATGGGTGAGAGTGGCCAGATTCGTCGACTCAATAAGTCTACCATTTTGGGTATTTGTCCGAGTAGGGAACTGGAAACATAGTTACACAAGATGGAATTTAATCCTTCCCGTTTTTAGGGTAAGTAGATCTATCGCTCCCATAAGGGCTGATTTCAAGTCTTGAACAATGAGGCCTCAACCTTTCACTAGTTTGGAAGGAGTTAGTTTATAGTTAGACTATAAACTATTTGTTCACTAGAGGGATCAGTGGTTGAGGAGTTAGATGTGTAGGGATCGAATCCCGAGCAGAAGCATGTGAACGCCTTGCATCTCGAAAACCGATTTTTGAAGAAACAAAAATAGTGTTTTAAAACAGAATATATGAAGGATAAACATATGAAATAACATACTTTGGAGAAAGAAAACTAAGAAAGAACTATTCTTACCTTTGAAGATTCCTAAACTCCACGAAGAATCCTCTCGATCTTGCCAGGAACTTCTTCTCGATTGAACTTGAATACAACCACGAGAATAACCTTGTTATTATCAAGAATTCCAATAGAAGGATGGGTTACCTCTCTATCCTTAAGTAGCAGTGCTCTTCTAATGAACAACTTGTTTATGGTCCAACCAATAAATAGAAACCCCTCTCGGGCCAATAAGAGGGTAGAGTCCTTTGTTCAAGTCCTGGAGACATGACTTAAGGGACACTCATCTACTTACCCTAAAGTCTGGAAGGAGTGAATTTCATCTTGTATTATTATGTTCTAGCTTCTCACTCGGTCTTGTCCCCAAAATGGTAGGGTTATTGAGTCGAAAAATTGGCCATTCTCACCTATATAAATCAAAGGACAATCCCTTATGAACAGAAGTTCATAATACACTCAGGATTAAGACTAAGTTGTCTAGGTCATCCAATTGAAATAGAAACCAAACTAGTTAACGACGTTACATCTTGTGGTTACTATTTCGCAATCTGGTCTTATGCAAACTCATTGCATAAGATACCTCCACTCGCAAGTCACCTACACAAACGCATTGGATCATTGATAAGGTATCCAGCCTTATTCTTATATTAAACTTATGCAAAATGGACTGTATACATAGTGTCACCAAGATAAGGTACCCAACCTTATCCTTATATTATTGACCCTTTAGGTTGTTTCTTAAACATTGATCCCTATATATCTCCACATACAGTTCAAGACTCATAAGGCAACCTCGGATTTTAGTTTATTGAATTTGGGGTTATTAAGACAAAATAGAATACAACAAAATTAATACCATTTATTGAATGAACATCGATAACTCTTTATTGATGACAATCAATTGATAACATTTACTATCTACGAGTTTTATGACATAAAACCCAAAAAACTCCTACTTGAACTAAAACTCTAGTCAGTGGGTTGTATATAATATCATAATCCAAAACAGTGGGAATATGGTAAATAAATACAATAAACTAAGGCATCCATATACCAATTACACATCTCCCACTTGCTCTAGATTATACAATATACATGTCTCATAGATCTAGATTCTCTAAATGACCCTCAAACACTTTAGCTGAAAGAGCCTTCGTAAATGGATCAGTAATCCTATGCTTCGAGGTGATCTTTGTGTCGATCACATCTCCTCATTACATAATCTCTTGTATTAGATGACACTTTCTCTCAATATGCTTTTCTCGTTTGCGACTTCGAGGTTCTTTAGATTTGGCTACCAAGTCTATATTTGGAACCACTTCCAAATCGCTTAAGAACTTCTTGAGCCAAACTGCTTCCTTTGCTGCTTCACAAGCAACTACATATTGAACCTCCATAGTTGAATATGGCATCCTTGCTTGATACTCCACCATACTACAACTCCCTCGTTTAGGGTAAACACTGATGCTAATATGGATTTCCTTGAATCATTTTCAATTTAGAAATTGGAGTCGATGTATCCTATAAGGATCAAATACATTGCTTCATCCAGCTTGTAGTCCTTCGTTCTCCTAATATACTTGAGGACTTTTTTAACCACAATCCAGTGGTCTAACCCTGGATTGGACTATACCTATTGACTATTCCCACTGTATAACAAATGTCTGGCCTAGTGTAGAGCATAACATGCATAAACTACTCACAGCTAAGGTATAGGGAATAAGTCTCATATCCTCAACTTCTTGAGGTGTCTTAGGACACTCTTCATAAGACAAGTGAACCCCGTGCCTGAAAGGTAATAAACCCTTCTTAGAGTTCTACATTGAATATTGAGTCAACATTTTGTCGATATAAGTTGATTGAGACTGAAGCCAATGTTCTGTTCTTACGATCCTTAATGATTTGGATCCCAAATACATACTATGCCTCTCCTAAATATTTCATTTAAAATTGGTCTGCCAACCATTCTTTAATGTCAGTAAGGTACCTCACATCATTCCTAATGAGTAAAAATCTCGACATAAAGTACTATGAAAGCTACTTTATTGTTGATGGTTTTCTTGTAGATATAAGGTTGATCAACGTTTTGGTCAAAACCAAAAGATTTGATCGTTGTATCAAGTCTAATGTTCCAAGATCTGGATGCCTGCTTCCACCCATAAATGGATTGATTCAGCTTACAAACTTTTTGCTCCTAACATTGGGCTATGAACCCCTCGGGCTGAGACATAAAGATGTTCTCTTCAAGATTGTCATTCAGTAAAACAGTCTTGATATCCATTTACTATATCTCATAGTCATAATATGTGGCTATGGACAAGAAAATTCTTATAGACTTAAGCATAGCAACAGGGGAAAAAGTTTCCTCATATCAACCCTTCCCTCTGGGTATAACTCTTTGCTACAAGTTTAGCTTTGAAGTTACTTTCTAGTTACATCTCTCTTTCTTTTATAGATTCATTTACACCCTATAGGTTTATCCTCTTCAGGTAGATTTACAAGCTCCCATATTGAATTAAAGTATATGACTTCATTTCAAGGTCCATGGTTTTTGACGCATTGGTTCTTGTCTACGTCATTCATTGCCTGTTTGTAGGATAATGGATCCTCAATACCATCATCTGGTATGAAAACTTGAGTTCCAATTAAACCCAATTAACAGTTAAGTTAGGCAATTGCATAGCTCATCATAGAGCGAACCATATCTAATAAGGTTTTATTTCTCCTCCATTCTGTTAAGGTGTACCAGGTGCTGAAAGTTGGGATTGAATTCCATGTTCTATCATATAGTCTTGGAATTCTAGATCCATGTACTCTCCACCTCGATCAGATCAAAGTGTTTTAATCATTTTACCTAATAGGTTTTCAACTTTAGCTTTATACTTTTTGAACTTTTCAAAGGCTCCAGGCTTATGTTCCTATAGGTATAACTAACCCTCCTATAGCCTTTATATTTGGACTACAAAGATCTGAATGTATGAGCTCTAAGGGTCCTTTGGTACTATAACCTTCGAGATAGGATTCATATGGAGGTAATGAATCTTCTTCTAACTCATTTAGAAGTCTATTCTTTACCAATTTCTTGATCCTATCGAGATCTATGTGACCTAATCTCAAATGCCAAAGATACGTATCATTGTTACTTGGAGAAATTCTTCGCCTTTTTATTTGAGTATTCTCAGTTTTAAACATCTCATGATTTAACAGTTCTTTTGATTCAATGATCTTAACACATATAAGTTGTTTTCTATTTTAGTTGAAAAGATAGTCACACCATTTTTCATAATAAACCCTTCATTAGATGAAAAAGAAATAGAGCATAATTGTTCAATTAAATAGGAAATAGAAACAAGGTTCTTCCTCATTTTAGGAACAATGTATAAATTTTCTAAAAACAATAATCTAGTCCTAAAAAACAACTTAGCAGCTCTCATTGCATGAGCTGAAATGACATATACCCTTCCAACTTTGAACGTCATTTAACCTTTATCGAGTTGCTGGTGGGAACTAATTCTCTGTAAAGAAGAACAAACGTGATTAGTGGCTCCCGAATCAAGTATCCAAGCATTATGGTCATTTTCCATTAAACAAGTTTCCAGAGCTAGTAAATCATATTTACTTTCGTTTTCTTTCTTCTTCTCAGCAAGGTATTTAGGGTAATTGTATTTCCAGTGACCATCCATATTATAGTGAAAGCATTTGTCCTTGTCAGCTTGGCCTTACCCTTGCTATTTCCAACAGCAGGAGCCTTCCCCTTCCCTTCTTTCTTATTCAAGATCTTCTTAGAGCCAGAGGATGAAGGAACATACTTAGTTTCCGAGGATGAACCCTTGTGAAAATTCTTGGAATGGGCAACATTTGCCTCTTCTTCTACCGGTCCCTTACCTTTCATAAGGGACTAAAAAGTTCATAACTCATTAAGAAGGGTAGTTATGGTGTACTATATTTTCTTCATAATCGTATTGTTACAAAATTGAAGGATGCTCTTCGAAAGAGATTCCAAAATAAAGAACACCTGATTGATCTACTCATTGATGACTACGCCATTCATTTCAACGACATTGAACTGGACCATCGGGTTAAGAGCATGTTCTCTCATTGATTTTCCTTCCTTCATGCGTAAATTATAAACATATTTGAGGACCTCGTGCCGGATCTAAATGGACGGTTGTCCAAACATCTCCTAGTGGAACTCCATGATCTGATGTGCAGACATCATGGTCTCATACTTCATGGTAAGAATGTCAGACATACTTGCAAAGATGTAGACTCGGGCCTTGTCGTTGGCTTTCGTCCAACGGTCATAAGCATCTTTCAATGCTTGAGATGCATTGTGAGCGGGGATTGGAGGACATTCCTCTGTCAAGACAAATTGCATAACATCAATAATCATAATCGTATTCAGGTTAGATTTTCACATCGCATGGTTTTCACCGATTATTTTTTTGTTTGTAAGCAAGAAAATGATTGGGGAAGACATATTGAAATGAATAACAAAAGATTGACTGTATTAGTCATATTTGTCTTAACCCATTACTTAATTATCCAATCAATTTAGCAAAAAAAAAAAAAAAAAAAAAACACTTGCAATCATAGAACCCTAATTAAATTATTAATTTAGTTTTTACAGCGATACTTCAAAGGTTTAGAGCAACAACCATTGAAGAGTGATCAACTACTCCTCCCTTGAATTGAGATAATCTCAGCTAATCACTTGTGCCAGAATAACTCTTATTCCTATAGTTTTTAGCTACCATCTTTCAGTTAATGATTCATTAACTAACTTAATTCATCCCGTAAGTGTGACACTCTCATTTTCGGTTCCTAAAGGTACCTTCAATAGGTTACCGAAAGGAAAGACAACTGTTGAATTTTAACCTAAGAGACCCTATCCATTACTGGAGTTTGCATTATTTTGAGTCCTATGGTCAAGCCCTTTGAAGGGATGGTCACTTCAGGACGTTACGTAAGTAGACCATAGGAATCTCATGGTGCAACCTAATGAAACCGAGCATGGATCTCACAGTATTAACTCTTAGGGTTTCACTATACTTATTTAAAAACCGACAAATGAATTTATCTAAGTCATTTTAATTTTCTCAATATAATATTTATATTGAATGATTTAACAATACTTGCTTTTATTTATTAACCTCTTTAATAAATTAATCCTTTATTGCATGCTTATAAAATATTTACCCAATTCATCTTCCAGGTCGGTTCCCAAGTGGAGGTGTTCCATTTTTGTCAGCTTAAATACCCTCGCCTAGACAGAACGTTCCTTACATAAAGGTCTTTTATGGGCAATTATTTTATCAATTTAATCTTTTAACAAAATTCATTTTAATCCTATTAAAACAAATTAAAAGGTTAACTTATTTTTAATCTCATTAGAAATACTTCCAACATAAGTCTAGGTGAATTAATATTAAACCATTTAAAACTAATTTAGACCTAGTTTGCATGTGACTCTTGATTGTAGATTTTATTTTATCTCATTAAAAACATAACACTTATATTTTAATGTTTTATTAAAACCTATACATTTGCATTTATTGACATTGATTAAATACATAAATTATATTTATCTAAGTAATCTCATGCTTAATGCAAATTCTATTTTCATTTGATAAATATAACACTTATATGAATCATACATGAAAATCAAGCATTCACGTATATCATTTCACCATTCATTATAACAATTATAACATAGCATGATGCATGAACATGCTTAATGTGATCATATATCCTTATAACATAACATTGATATTCTGACGCATGAGCATGTAATTTAATCATACATCTATAAAATATAACCCTTATATTTAATTATGATGCATAAACATGTCTATCCTAAGGTAGGAATTTTTGAATGTATATGACATACAATATGTAATATAAATTCAAACATTAATATAAACATACATCCAATACATAAGTAAATTAATTTAAACAATAAAGATTGGACCAATTTTGACACCCTAATGCAAAAAATCAATTAATTAAATTAATATAACTAATATATTAATCTAATTAATTAATACAAAGAACAAAACAAAGCAATTAGGTAAAAAAAAAAAAAAAAAAAACTCCAGCTGCTTCATCCTTATGCACATGCTGCTTTTCTCTTTCACTCACTTGGAGCGTCACAATGTTGAGGGGAAGCATCGTGATGCTACAAGTCATGCCGCGTCGCGCCTTGCCTTGTAGGATTGCAACGCTGCGATTGCAGTGTCACGACATTGCAAGGTAGAATGCCTCTATTTTGCGCGTTTTCGACTCCGAACTTGTCCCTAACTCTTTTATTTCACCGAATCTCTACAGCAACACTTGCTCTTTCGATCGACATGGACTTAGAGACTCGAAGAAAGAATTAAAATGCCAAAAATACATCGTGCCCTTGTATTTTAATCATATTAAAAGTAATCTAAGTTTCAAAATTGAATCCATCCAATCTTGCAAACCTTTATTCAAAATGCAGATTCAAAGAACCACCTCTAAACTGATTTTTGCTTAAAAAATAGAAGAACGAAGATGTAAGAAATTGGCTCTGACACCAATTATAGAGATTGAATCCTAAGCAAAAGCATGTGAACGTCTTGCATCTTGAAAATTGATTTTTGAAGAAACAAAAACAGTGTTCTAAAATAGAATGTATGAAGGATAAACATATGAAATAACGTGCTTTGAAGAAGAGAAACTAAGAGAGAACTATCCTTACCTTTGAATATTCTCGAGCTCCATGAAGAATCCTCTCAATTTTGCCATGAACTTCTTCTCGATCGAACTTTAACACAACCACGAGAATAACCTGTTATTCTCAAGGATTCCAATAGAAGGATATATGGTATCCAACTAATTGGAAGAGGAAGATATAGAAATATTTCTCTAAGAGAGTAAAGAGAGGATTTGTTTTTTGGTGGCTAAGGTAAATCCACCAAAATGAAATCTTTTTCTTAAAAGGGTTATAAAGAAGAATTTATATGGAGAAGAGTTAACTCATTCTCTAAGTCTTTCCTAATTTACCCTTGTGCTTAATTAATTAAATAACATTTATTTAATTAATTAGCATATTAATTAAAAAACATCTATACATTGAATCCAATTTAATGTATACATTTAATTAACATAAATAAACATCGTATGTTTATGTGCATCATCTCTCATTCAAATATGTCTCTCTAACTTAATTTAAATTATAGATCACATCCATAATCAATTACATATTAATCACATTAATATAAAATTTCTTCAAATTGATTTAAACAATTCAAATCATTCATTTTTATATCATTTAGTGAGCTAACATGAGGACCTGATGGACCTGTAGATCAGGAGCTCCAACGATATGAGATTAATTGGCTAAACTCATTAACCAAATTAATCAATGTTTGTTAACTGTGTGTACACTCCACAAAAGACCCACAGTTGCATTATTCTCACTGCAAATATATTTTTATATCCACAAATATAGACCAATAACAGCAAGTTAGTCCTTCACGAATGTCCTTAACACCAATTGGGTCAAATTACCATTTTACCATTGGGTTACCTTTGTATCCTTAAGTACTAGTGCTACTCTAATGAACAACTTATTTATTATCCAACCAATAAACAAAAATCCTTTTGGGCCAATGAGAGGGTAGGACCCTTTGTTCAAGTCTACAGACACCACGTAAGAGAACACTCATCTACTTACCCTGAAGTTGGGAAGGAGTAAATTCCATCTTGTATTATTATGTTCCCAACTTCTCACTCGGTCTTGTCCCCATGGTAGGTTTATTGAGTCAACAAACTGGCCACTCTCACCCATACAAATCAAAGGACAATCTCTCGTGAATAGGAGTTCATAATACACTCAGGATTAAGGCTAAGTTACCTAAGTCATCCAATTGAAATAGGAACCAAACTAGTTAACGACATTACGTCTAGTGGTTACTATTTCCCTGTTTGGTTTTATGAAAACTCATTGCATAGGATACCCCCACTCGTGTGTCACCTACACGAACGCATTGGATCATTGCAGTTGTATCAAATACAAAGTGAGTCGTGTCCATAGTGTCACCAGGATAAGGTACCCAGCCTTATGCCTATATTATAGACCCTTTAGGTTGTTTCTTGAACATTGGTCCCTATATGTCTCCATATAAAGTTCAAGACTGATGATTGAAGCTTTATTTTTATGAAGGGAATTATGGATGATGTGCAATGGTGAAATTGCGTTGTGCACTCAAGTTTCCTCAGTGGAATCCAAGTGTAAATTCCATCGAGTATCCTGGTAAGTCCAGGGTTGAACTTCGGGACTTGTGAAAACAGGTTGCGTTGGTAATTTTTATGAAGACTTTGCGTAACCGGATAAATAAATAAAGTGTTGGGATTGTTGTTTGCATTGATGAAAAATAAACAAATTCGGCGGAGTTCAAAAAGAGTTGATAAACGGGAAATGCGATGAGTATGCGGTGAATGGGTTGAGAAAATTTTCGGCTAATACTTCCTAGGATGCGTTCATGCTATGCGATTATGCAACATGCATACAATAGTAAACCACCTCTCGGTGGGAATACCACGGCTTCTAAGGCTAGAACGCATGCGATATATGCGCTAAGTCTATAGGACCTACATATAAGTCTCTATTCTTATTTATACGATGACAAAATGACATACACACAAATAAGGCGACCACATAATATCATTCCCATCTCTAGGATGCATGCTATGCAGGTTGACAAACAGAGCTTATCTCTAAATCCCTATCTCTTGTTTATGCAGTTCTAATCTTACTCTCTCGAGTCCAGATTCTAACCTAGCTCTCTCGAGTCATTAGGTTCTTTCTTTAGACTCTCCCTCGAGTAGCTCTAAAGGGTATTTGGCACAACATAAAACAAGACAATCGCAAGTAATGAACTTCCTAGGTCATGTTAGCTTAGTTTTTCTCAACCCATTCGACTAGTTTAGCTACTCATGCATGCTAAGAGAGTGAACATATTTAGAAATAGAACTTCCATTGTATAAATATGAAGATGTAGTACAAAATAACAATGCAAGTACAGAATAAAGGGCTTGGGAGCAATCTCTTGCTGCTAAGGCTTTTACACTGATTTCTACTCTTGCTCAAAAGATAATCTCGCTCTCGTGATATTTGGCCCGCTCACTACTTCTTCGCCTCAAGGTTCTCTCTCGAGTTGTCCTGAGCGATTTCCTGCATCACCACTCTTCTCTTGCTCTGCCTTAAAACGAAAGGAAAACTATGCATAAAGACGAGCGAACTGAAGTATGAAATTTTGAACTGCTGAACTGGTTAACCCCTCTTTTGAAAGTTGCCCTTAGTATTTATAGAGCATCCAGGGAGAAAGGCGGCTTCTCTCTCATGATTGTACAGATGGGATGGCTTTAATTCCGGACTAATGCACCGAATAATTTTCATCGAAAAGCTGAATGTACTTATGATTGTTATTGACTGTCAACTTAATTCGGATTTGACTGTCATAAGCTTTTTGTCCCATCGCGATTAATTAGCCTTTCACTCAGATGCGCCCACCATGTTACGCTGACCAAGTTGCGGCGATCCTTCTCGGGCAAATATTTGCGAACATGATCATCGCAAAGCTTTGCAGTGAAGTTGCACTCGACCAGTGATTTCCTATGATCGCAATTCTTGCATTGCGTCAACGCATATTCTGCATAAAAACACTAAAATCAACTATTCCCATGCGATAAATGCATACGATCGCAATGTTACGAAATTGATGTTTGATGGATGCAATTTAACATGTTTTATCAACGCAATCTAACATTGTTTAAGAGCTTAGCACTATGATAATGTGCATTTCTGCCCGTTATCAATAACGCAGCCTTAGATATTAGTTTATTAGATTTAGGGTTATCAAGACAAAATAGAATACAACACAATCAATAACATTTTTTGAATTAACATCAATAACTCTTTATTGATGACGGTCAATTGATAACATTTATTATCTACGAGTTTTAGGGCATAAAACCCAACAAGATGTTACACAGGGGTAAATGATAATTTGACTCAGTCGTTATTACGAGTGATTCGTGAAGGATCAACTTACAGTTGATTGGTTATATCCATGGACATAGAAATATATCTAGGGTGCAAATAGTGCAATTGTAGGTTTTTAGTGGAGTGACATGCAGTTAATGAATGTTTAATTTAATTAAAGAGTTTAACTAACTAATATCATACCATTGGATCTTCTAAACTATAAGTCCATAAGGTCCATTTGCTAGCTCACTAAGGGAAAAAACAAGAATAAATTAATTTTGGATTAGTTTAAATTGTTCAAGTTATATAAGGGAATTAATTGTATAAGATACAATTAATATAATGTATAAAGATACATTATAATATAAAGTTAATTTTGAATGAGATTCAAAATTATACTTTGTTATATGAGAGAGTCGAATATTTGAATAAGATTCAAATATTATTTACATGAATGAGATTCATATTATAAAACTTTAGGTTAAAATTAATGTGGATAAGATTTCTTGACGAATAGTAAGGAAGATCTAGTGGTGGTATCTTGTTGTACGTTAAGTTCGAGGGAGAAGTTTGTGCAAAGGAGTTCGTGGCGATTCATGAGTTGCAAAAATGAATTGCTTGAAGACGGTCTTCAAAGGTTACTCCTTCTAATACCTTCTTCTATGTAAAAGCATGCTTATGAATTTTATGTTTATCATGTATATTGAGTGTTTCTCTGTTTTTTCCACACTTTCCAAAATGAATTTCGAAAGCACATACGTTTATGCACTTCCACTGACACTACTACAAATTTTATGTTATTTGACACTTGCAACTTTTAATTACTTGACATTCTTATGAAAAAAATTCAAGTAACATACTTTTTTAATAATGAAACATCAAGAAAAATTGAAAAAAGGCAGAAGTTCACATTTTTTCGGATTGCTTTCTCACTAACATAAAACTTGACGTTTCTAAAATGTTAAGTATGTTATGTTTTTAATTGATACATTTTAAATATCAAGTATAATATTAATTTTTAAATTATATTTTATACCTATAATCCCTAATTACTTAAACTTTTTCACCTTCTCGCGACAAAAGCTTAATCTCTTCTTCCAATCCTTTCACGTGTAGTCGCTCAACACTTCTCATTCTCTCCATTCTTCACCACCTCTGTTCAAGCATCGTCCATCTCCATTCACCAGCGCCGTGGATCTCCCTTGACTGTCGAGCATTCGTTCAAACATCCATCTCTGTTCGAGAGTTCGTTCATGTTGGGCTGAAGACCCTTTACAAGTCCCAAATACTCAAGATCACCGTTGAAGAGATGAAGAAATGACTCAAATCAATTCTGCCGAATCCTCGATAGTCGAAACTCGACGCTTGATACCTTACTACTCGATCATCAATTAGAATTCCCTTCTTCATCTGATTGGTCTCTATTAAATCCTCGATACAATTCAATCATAATAGAGTTAATACTCGATCGTTCTCGACGGTTCTTGAGCGATACTCAGTACAACTTGATGGTGAAAATGTTGTATTTAGATCTACTCGATAGTAATTAATCGATGCACGATTGATTCGATAAATTGAGTACTTGATGTTATTTTTAATGTAAACGATAGGCGCTCGATTGGAGTGAAGTATTACTCGATTGAAACAAGAAAGATGAGGAAGAAGAAAGAGGCACGGTGTTTTACGTGATTCCGCAAGGTTGTCTACGTCCACGGGAAGATTTGAAATCTTTTTACTAAATGAAGATTGCTTACAGATTTGTTGTTTGCAAGAAAACTTAGAAAAGATGATAATACTTTGTTTTTCAATTTGAAAATCAATGGTATTTATAATTATATTCCAGCTGATCATTACATATTAGTTAGTTACAAACAAAAATCTGATGGTTTTTAAGTCAAACTTCTTCAAATTCTCCATCTTCACTCCAATGCCTGCAATCTTCATGATCTTTCTGATTCAGACCGATTTGTCTATCTTGTGTTTGGTAGCTTAAAACCAACATGTTCTAAACATTTAAGCAATTTAAACTTAATAATAGATTTAGTTAACATATCAGCTGCCTTGTCAGAAGTATGGACTTTTAAGATTTTTATCTCCCTTGTCTCAATTTTATCTCTAATGAAATGATATTTGATATCAATATGCTTTGTTCTCATATGGAATTGTGGACTTCGGGACAAATGAATAGCACTTTGGTTATCACAGTAGAGTTTTACTACTATTTGATCTATTCCAAAGTCTTTCAGCAGTCCCTTAAGCCACAAAGCCTCTTTGATTGCTTTAGTTAGAGCCATATATTCAGTTTCAATCGTAGATAGGGCTACTATAGGTTGAAGTGATGCTTTCCAACTGATCAGATTGGGTCCAAAAAGGAAAAGGTAACCTATTAAGGACCTCCTTTTGTCCAAATCACTAGCATAGTCAACATCAACATATCCATAAAGCTTTAGTTTTGGTTCAGCTGACCTTTAATAGACTAACTTAGAGTTTTTAGACCAAACTAGATACCTGAGGATCCATTTAATAGCCTCCCAGTATCTCTTACTAGGATTAGATTAGATATATATCTACTAACTATGCTAGCTGAATATGAGAATCAAGTCTAGTAGAAATCATTAAATACATTAGGCTTCCGACAACTTGACTATAGGGTATGAAAACCATTTGTTTCTGGTGTTCTAGGTCAGAATCCTTAGGAGAATTAGCTGAGAAAATCTTAAAGTGTTGGCAATGAGTAAACTCATAGGTTTAGCATCAATCATGTTGAACTTTTTAAGGATTTTCTCACAATAGTTGGTCTGACTGATGCTTAGAATAGACTCCTCTTTGTTCCTATGGATCTCTATTTCTAGGACCTTGCTTGCTTCTCCTAAGACTTTCATGTTAAACTCTCTTTTTAAGAGGTTTTTAACATGGGTTAGATCTTCTTTAGACCTATCTGGAAGCAACATGTCATCTACATATATGAGTAGGTAAACTTTGTCCTTGTAAGAATCGATGTTTACATAAGCACATATGTTAAAAGAGCTTCTTTTGAACCCAATGCTAGAAATATAGTCATTGAATCTCTTATACCAACATCTAGGTGACTGTTTTAACCCATATATAGAGTTATTGAGTAAGCAAAAGAGATTTTCTTTTCCTTTAACTTCAAATCCTTTAACTTGTGTCATATAAATCGTCTCATCTAGATGTCCATGAAGGAAAGCAGTTTTGACATCTAGTTGATATAATTTTAGATTATTTTGAGCAACTAAGGATAGAAGAAATCTTATTGAAGTTTGTTTTACAACAAGAGAGAAAATCTCAGCATAATTTATTCCTTCCCTTTGAGTGAACCCCTCAGCAAACAATCTAGCTTTAAACCTAGGCTTTTGATCACATGATACTTCTTCTTTAAGTTTAAAAATCCATTTAGAAGCAACAAGTTTATACCTTTTTGGTAGAGAAACCAAGAACCAAGTGTCATTCACTTTTAGTGAATGCATCTGCTCATTCATTTCCTCAATTCAATCCCTTGCATTAGCACAACTTGTTGCTTCGTCAAAGGTAGTTCGTTCTTGGCTAGTAGGAGCTATTACAACATTTAGAACCGGATTCATGTAGTTCATTTCAATATGTCTAGCTGGAGGTGTGATAGTTCTTCTGTGTTTATCCTTAGCTAAGACATATTGGCTTAAATCAGGTTGCCCACATGCTGTCTCCTCATGTTCCTGTACATTTTCCTCTGTTTCTCCTATGTTACTAGGTTGGTTGACTCATTTGGCTACTCGGATGGTATCTCCACCTCAAATGATGGAAAAACCAGTAAGCTGCTTTACCGAGTTTACGTGTTGGATGACTCTCCTTCATCCTCTATCTTTTTCTCCTTTTGCATAAACATCTCCTCTTCCCTAAAGGTGACGTCTCTGATCATTAGGAACTTTCTCTCAATAAGATGCCACATGTTAAACCCCTTGACATCCTCTGTAAAGCCTACAAATATACACTTGACTAGCCTTTTCCTTTATTTTGGTGTACAAACTCTAAACATCCAAAGACCTTGAGGTTATCTAGGTTAGAGGGATAATTAGTCCACTTTTCCTCAGGTGTAAGAAAATCTAAAGATGTGTGAGGGCACCTATTTGAGGTATACATAGTATAGGATGTAGTTTCTATCATGGCTTTTCATTCTTTAAACTTCGCAAATACTTGGTCCTTAGTTTTAAGAAAGTATATCCGGATTTTCCTAGAAAAATCATCTATAAAGGTTAGAAAATACCTTAAGCCACTGAGTCTTGGTGTAAAAGATGGTCTCCATAGGTCAGAATGGACATAGTCCAATGCTTCTTTGGTGGTGTGCTTAGATTTTATGAAGCTTTGCCTAGTTGTTTTACCTAAAATGCAATGCTCACAAAAGGAAAGGTGTTCACTGATACCTTTGGGCAAGATTCCTTGCTTGGATAGACTTGCATCCCTTTCTCACTAATATGGGAGAGTCTTTTATGCCACAAGTCAGACTCTATCAAGTTTGATGTTGATGCTGTGTAAGCACTTGTCATCATCTCTACTCCTCTCACAATGTAAAGGTCATTGATCTTCTCACCAACCAACATAACTTTGGAATCCTTGATCAATTCAAGAACTCCACCTTTTCCTCTGTATTAACACCCAATGGAGTCCAACATGCCCAGAGATATCAAGTTTCTTTTGAGCAAAAATACATGTCTAACATTTCTTAGAAGCTTGATTGATTCGTCCTTTAGCTTCAAGGACACCGAACCAACCCTCTTTATCTTGCAGGCTTCATTGTTGCCCATGTACACTAATTCTCTATCTATTTCATTGTACGTATTAAACCAAGGTCTGAAAGATGTCATGTGATAGGTGCATTTGGAGTCTAGCACCCAATATGCTTCTCAAGAGGACAGATTTAGTTGGTTTGCTTTCTGGTGGAGACTAAGGCATCAGAGTAAAAATAGGAACCTTCAACCACAGATGCTTTTGGTTGTTTCCCTTTCCGATCCTTCTTTTTTTCTTGGTTTTTCCTTTTCAGACTGTAGCAATCTCTCATTAGGTGACCTTTCTTCTTGCAGTAATTGCATCTCGACTTGGTCTTTGGCTTGTGCTCTTCACCTTACTGGTTTTTGTTCCCCTTAGACTAGTTCTACTTGTTCTTCCCCTTGGCAAACATCCCCTTTGCATTAGGCTACTCCTTCTTGACTGACTATAGCTCTAGCTTTCTCGTTCTTAACGTTAAGATGATGGCATCAGTTGTGACTGATTCTCTGCCATACTTCAGAGCATTCATCATCTTTTTATAGGCTTCGGGTAGAGAGTTTAATAGCAAAAAAGCCTCATTCTCGTTGTTAATTTTCTCACCAAGGCTCTTGAACTCTGAGACTATCCTCTTGAATTCATCCAAATTTTCTGAAAGAGGTCTGACAGAATCCATCTTAAACATGAAGAAACATCTTGTTGGAGAGATCTTTTGTGGCAAATAGACCTTCTAGCTTGACCCATATATTGTAGGTTGTGTCTTGATCAATTACTTGCCTTAGAATACTGTCACTAAGATTTAGAACCAGAGTCCCATATGCTGTGAGTTCCATGTCTTCTCTTTCATGTGCTGATATGGTGGTTGCAGTGTTGATGGGACCAAAAGCGCCTCGTGTGCTATTTGCTGTCTAAGAATGGCTTTGATTTTGGCCTTCCATAGGCCAAAATCGCCCTTCCCATCAAACTTCTCGATCTCATACCTTGCAACGACCATTTCTGAATCAAACAAGTATCGAGTCTTGACTTTTTGAAAATCTTGAAGCTCCAAGAAAGATGACCTTGATGACCTTTAATTGCTCTAATACCAATAATTGTTGGGCTGAAGACCCTTTACAAGTCCCAAATACTCAAGATCACAAGATGAAGAAATAATTCAAATCAATTCTACCAAATACTCGATACTCGAATCTTGACGCTCGACACCTTGCTACTCGATCCTCAATCTGAATTCCCTTCTTTGTCTAACTGGTCTCTGTTAAATTCTCGATGCAACTCGATGATAACAGAGTTAATACTCGATCATACTCGACGATTCTTGAACGATATTTTGTGCAACTTGAAGGTGAAAATGATGTACTCAGACCTACTCGATAGCAATTAATTGATGCACGATTGACTCGGTAACTTGATTACTCGATGCAATTTGTAATGTAAAGATAGGCGCTCGATTTCAATCAAGTATTACTCGATTGAAACAAGAAAGATGAGGAAGAAGAAAGAGACATAGTGTTTTACGTGGTTCGGCAAGTTTGCCTACGTCCACGGTAAGATTGCTTACAAATTTGTTGTTTGCAAGAAGACTAAGAAAAGATGATAATACTATGTTTTTGAATTTGAAATCGGTGGTATTTATAATGATATACCAGTTGACTATTACACATTAGTTAGTTACAAACAAAAAACTGATGGTATTTGAGTCAAACTTCTTCAGTTCATTTGTTCGTCATGGATCTCCCTTCAAGCGTTCATTCCAACTCAGTTGACCGTTGAGCTCTGCGGGCCTTCGTCAACAGGGTTTTGTGGCAGAGAAAGGTTTGACAACATAATCTGTTTGAGGAATTTTAGAGTGAAATCCAAGAATCAAGTGTTTTAGAAGGAATTTAACTTGTTGAATTTCATATTCATGAAGTAGCTAAATCATATATACTTAGACTCACTATTGGTGATATTGTTCTCATAAATAAGGTTGTAATCTTCCCTGATTCTTCCTAGATCGATGTGAAGTAGAACTCCATTATTGTAACAGTTCAGTAGATGGAAAATTAGGGTTTACTAAATTTGTGGATAATAAATGGACACTGATTTGTAACCCTAATTTTCAATTCGATAATTTGATTATGTGCTAATGGGAAATTTATACCGTTGATAGGTAGGGAATGAGGACATGTATTCACTTTAAGGAAATAACGATTGTGAAAACTCCAGAAGAAATTTTCAAGGCACCTCCGATTTGGCTCCAGTCCTAGAGTTAGAAATCCATGGTGTTCCGTTTCTTGCTACTATTAGTATTATTCTTCTCTGCATTATTGTGCCTTTTGAAATAAAAAATACCTCAACCCGATGACTATTAATCTCCTTGATAACTTATCCTCGGCTTAAATTAGACTGATCGTGCTTTGTCGCATTTGCTTTTGTGTCTTGGATATATAATGTAAAGCACCTTTTTACTTTTCGAATTAGAAATGAAAAATATGATTGAATTGCATTTGAGTTGTAATCTTTCATATATGGAAGATGACCAACTCTTGTTAGCATGGCAATGATGCCAATGTTGCTACCTGATGGATGGATTAGCTATGTCTTGTAAGCTTATACATCTTTTTCTTCACTTTCTACCTATATTATACTTGTGTAATAATCTGATTGTAGTAGAATATCCTTTTATTTGTTTTACTCCTGAGATTTTTTGATGTATAGGTTTGGCTTGAAATGGAAAGACTTAAATCCTATTAAAAGACATTCTCTCGCATGAAGTTTTGCCCTTTTCTTTTGAAGTTTCTGTCTACTTCATTTCTCTAGTTGAGGCTATTTGAAAACTACCATCCATCTTTAGAGTAAATTTCCCCATCTAATAGTTTAGCTTATGCTTTGATGGCTTATGCCGAAAGCTCTATATCTCCTTGTAGGCAACAACAAGGATCACAAATGATTACTCCTTCACCACAATCAGAATCATGTTACCATTTTCTTTTCCTTAAGTTTTTAGGACTTTGTAGATTGAGGTGCTTAATTTTAGTAATTTTCAAATTATTTCAATCTATATGTTGTGGTTTTCTGTATGTTATTTCAATACATGTAGGTTTGAGCTTGAATATGGTGGAATCTTCCTTTGGCAGTTGAATCTTGCAGTTATTGTCTTTTGAATCTCAGGACATTGCGAAGTTTATTCAGAAGCTTCAAGAGCGCCAGGTAGAAATTGATGAGGTGCTTCGTGTGATGAGAGAGGTTGTCTCTAAGTCTGGTGGTGCTTCTTCCTTTTGAGGACGGACTGATCAATTTTTTTGGTAGAAAAGGGGAAGCAGCTGGTTGTGGTGTTGGTGTTTGTTTAACTGTCTGGTTTGTTTTGTTGGTTGTGCTATTGAAATTTATTTTTGTTGGTTTGTTTGGCCTGTACTTATGCTTTTTTAATGGACATCTACCTTTTGGTTTGTTTAGATTGTGTGATTTTCTAGACTTTTTATTATTTGAAATTGGGCTATTGTTAATTGTGTTTATGCACTTGTGATTATATTTGTGTTATGCCTTAAAAATATATTAGCCAAAGAGGGAGTTTGTTAAAGTTTTGTGATTGGCTATATATTTGTTTAAAGCTGGTGTGTTATGGTTTCGTTTTCGTGTTGTCACAGAAGTTGTCTCAGTTATGTTGTAACAAACGTCATTTCTGCAGTCCCGATTTTCCTTATTTTGAAAATTTGAGATATTTTATTTGTTGGATTCTTTCCTTCTTTATCGCCTGCAGGGTTCTTTTTTAGGATGTTTTCCTTTTTCAAAGGGATTATTTATTAGATGTTTGTGCTCTTGCTAAGGTTGGCTATTCTCATTGAATATTTTAAAGAGTTTGTGTTTTTTTTTGTGGTCGTTCTATACTTCTCTTACCATAAACTATATCGATCTATTTGCTAGGCAAACTTTAATGAAAGAAGTTCTTCAAAGCATCAAGTTCTTGATAGTCTTAAGGAAAGCTTCAGGCTTTAATTTGGAGAAGGATTCTCGATTTTAAGAAGAGTCGAAAACTATCGATTGAGGAGGAGTTCTCCATCTTAGGGGGAGCCTAAGGTGACAAGCGATTGGAGTCTAAAACTCTGAGCATTATCTCTTATTTTACTGTTTACTATTCTTTTGTTATCACAGAAAATATTTGGTCTTATTGTGTAACAACTGTATTTCATCGTGGATGTCTATCCTTAAATTTTCACCAATATATTTGAACACTAGTAACAACGAACACACTTGAAATCAATTGATTACAAATCTATTTGACTTTCACTATGACAATAACTAATTTCATTTACTCTGGAAAATAATTTATCATGAACAAAAACAATTTTTCTTATCTTTTTCCTATATTAAAAACGACATGAGAAAACAGCCTTTGGAGAAGGTTATCCAGAAATTGTTCTGATTGAATTTTGTTCTCCTAAAACACAATTAGAAACGGCTCCCAAAAAGTTGTGTTCTTATACATTTTGTTAAGTTTTACTTCAATCGTTTACCCATTACTTCATTTCTCGTTTTTTTTGTACAATAATTTCAAGGATTAGAGATTGAATCTTCAATTTCTAAAAAAAAAAAAAAACATATGAATTATCGTTGAATTAAACTCATTTTGACTACCTAATATTTTACTTGAATATTATGTAATTAAGTATACAATTTTTTTGAAAATGGGTGATAATTAATTCGAGTCCCATGAATTTCCATTAAATTGTGTATTATATTTCACCTAAACGAAATTCATCAATATAACGATTAATTTATTTGAATTTTTAATATGAAATGAAATACTTAAATAGCATATTTCATTTACGGATTAAAAGATATCGATTAAAAGATTTCTATCCATTTTTGTAAAAACGTGTCAATTTAGCTCATGCTTTAGGGCTAATACAACAATATCCTTTTTATGGTTTGAATTGAATTGAAGTCGCCATTTATAAATGTATATAGTCTATCAGTATATATTAATTAAGATATATATTATTGATATATGATAGTAAATAGATAATTCTAAACATGTATAAAACTAAATTTAAAAACTTTTCATATAAGCAAAATCAATCATGTATTTATATTTAAAAAAATAATCTAAATTAGAATATGTGACTTAACTTAGTTTGAAA
The DNA here is from genome assembly GCF_009727055.1 of Benincasa hispida. Classification (NCBI taxonomy): domain Eukaryota; kingdom Viridiplantae; phylum Streptophyta; class Magnoliopsida; order Cucurbitales; family Cucurbitaceae; genus Benincasa; species Benincasa hispida. The sequence continues at coordinate 2,179,103 of NC_052351.1, read as the reverse complement.
TTATTGTAATAACTTTAAAAATAATGTTGGCAATTTGGTAAATTTCAACCATAAACCTAAGAAAACATATTATAGTATTTGATAAATTTATACTAAATTGTTGTTTTATAATGACAAAAGTAGACATATTATTTCTATTATTTTTATATTGATATGTAATAGATATTTAATACCAAAAATTTTAGAAAATTGTAAAATAACACCTTTAAGTTTTCACCTTACAAAATTAGCACGTTTTTTGAGAATTTGTTCAAGTAGTTTTCCTCAATCTATCTCGGATGAGATCAGCTACCGAGATTTAGTAAAAAAATCAACTTTTTCTAACTTATCCATTGTTTTGGGCCATCTCGTCTCATTACACATCGATTTTTAATCTTCCTAAATCTTATGTCAAATCTAATAACTTTTCAAATTTCTCAAAATTTGGTTATCTTTGCTAAATATTATATCAAATTATTGTGTAACTTTTCAAATCTTTAGTATAATTTATGTTTTTACAATTATATGAATTTCTAGATGGGTTTTCCAATTAGCAAAATAGATTTTGCAAATTGATTCAACATTTTTTAATTTTGGAAAAAAAATAAAATTTGCAAAAATTGGATAAGATTTGGGATATATATAGAATCTCGATATTAATATTGTCTGGGATTCCACGAGAAATCTCAAATATATAAACTTTCGGTGTTAATTATGGTCGAGATTTCACCGAGAAACCCCATTGCATCGAGATCCAGATATTTTTTTCTCAAATAATATGCAATCTCTCCAAATCTTATACCAATTCTTATTTCTTCTCGAATTTATTTTTGCAATATTTCCCATATCTTATATAAAATCTTGTAAATCTTACTTCCAATTTATATTTATACAAATTTCTAAATTGATTTACCGATTATCTAAATAATTTACCAATTATCTTTTCAAATTTCTCCAAATTTTGTAATATTTAGTAGTTTGATTTTTTAATTTTGAAAAGATCTAGTGTGAGACAAGGCCCAAAACAATCAATAACTTAGAAAAAATAAAACATTTAACTAAATCTGAGCCTCAATCTTGTTGAAGAAAAATTATTTGAACCAATTTTCAAAAAAATGTGTTAGTTTTGTAAGATGAAAACTTAAAACTATTATTTCTAACCATTTCCCTTATAATTATTTTCTAAAATGTATTTATTTTACTAGAAAGTAATGTTGCTTAATTTAAAATATTTGATCAAAGTTTTTTTAAAAAAATGTTATAAAGAAATTATCCAAATTTTGTTGACATTAGCGGATAGACGTAAAAAGAAAAATACACAGGGAAAAAAACATTTGGAATTTATTAAATTGAGTTAGGGAAGATGACATATTTGTAAAAAAGAAAATTGAATCTAAAAACTAGTATAAGCGTAATTTAACGTAAGAATAAACTAAAAAGTGATTTTACATCAATTAATAAACAATCATATTTATCAAATAACTATTCTCTCACAATAGCTTTTATTCGTGCAAATGGAATCCCAAATGTGGTTTGCATGCGTTGAAGTTACCCAGCCCAAACATGTGTAGATTCCCTGAACTTAAATGGGCTTTATTACACTTTGGGCCGACAGGAGAAAAAAAAGGTAAACTGGGCCTCTAATAAGACCAAAGCCCGATAAATGGGCCGAGCAAATTATGGGCCTTGGATGGCAGTAGTCCAAAAAGTAAATATCTGTTTGTTTCGTCTCAGGGAAATTTTGTTTGTTCTTCCTCACGAGGAGACTAAAGAGACGAGTAAAGGGCAGAATCGGAATCGAAATCGGAATGGGGGCAATAACAACGGCGGTGATAGCAATCGGAGCGGTGGTTCTAGGATGGATCACCATCGAAATAGCTTGCAAACCTTGCCTGGAGAAAGGTCGTGAGGCCATTGATCGTTCTCTCAATCCCGATCACGATCCTGACGATGAAATCTCCGACATTCTTGCTCCTCTAAATCCCAACCGAGATGTCACTCCAGATCTTGATGATCCAAACCCTAATCAGCCATCTTCCGAGGTCATCAAGGCCGTTTGATTTCAATTCCTCCGCCTAATTTCACCATCTTCATTTTCTTGTTGAAGAAAAAGGTTGTTTGTTCTCGTGAATCGTGTTCCGGATTGTTGAATAATCTTCGGCTCGTGTTGAAGATTTCGCTTAGGAATTGTCTACGGATGGCCGCTTCAAGAATGGTCAACGATTGCAATGTAAAAATCTCCTGTTCTATTTTGTTTGCATTTGTTTTGCTTTTGGATCTCTAATTCTTTTTTGTTTAAATTAGGAATGATTGGAAATGTTTTCTTACTAGAATAAATGGAATAGACAGATTAAAAACTTGGGAGTATAGAAATGTTTGTATATTTTCTTGTAATTTTAATGGGTTTAGGCTTGATTGTTCTGGATTGCGTTTGGAATGCATAAACTTGGTATGAGTATCTTCGAAGTCTGAATGTTTATCTGGAAAACTCAAGTGATTCTATATATAATAACAATCTCCCAAGTGAATTATATGTGTCCTCGATTAAGAGATTAGGGGTTCGAATCTGATATGTTTGAATTTGATTGGAGCTGAAGTTTCTTCGGAGTTGAAAGATTGTATAGAACCGAAGCCTGTGGCTGAGTATGAGTATCAAAAAGGAAGGACTTGTCGTGTGGTGAAGAGGGAGCAGCTACTCGGGCGAGTCTCTCCATGTGCAATTTCCTGTTCCTTAAGCACGAGTTTCAAATTATTGACTTGGTTCCTGTAATGATGGGACCTTGTTTCTTTAGGTTTGTAATGTTTCTTATTTTTCCGTTTTGTATTTCGAAAACAAATTAGAACCATTTTTCTTTCTTAGAAACGTTTTCAAAATTGAGTAGAAATGCAAGTTTCTTGCTTCTGTTCTCAATTTTTTAGAAAACATAAATTGATATATTATTTTATCAATTTTTTCTTCTAAATGCATAATAAAATATAAATTAAAATATCATTTTTGTCCCAATATTTTGAAGTTTGCGCAATCTTAGTCCTTGTACGGTGAATTGTTTAATTTTAATCATACTTCCAATAAATTTTAAATTTAGTCCATCAAAGATGATTTTTTTTTATTATTATTTTTTGAGATAGGTTAAATAATAATAATAATTTTCATGTAAAAATATACCGTATGTGAATATATTTTCAAAATTTATGATAAACTTTTTTACTAAAAAATCAATGATAAACAATTAGTAGGGATGCAATTTAAGATTTATTGAAACTATAAAGATAAAAATTGTATAATTGAAAATATATAAACTAAAATTGAACAAATTTAAGATACGGATAAAATTGGTAATTTAATTTAAAATATAGCATTTTTTTAATGTTTTATTTTTAAAACTTATTTTCATGTAAAATTCTATATTTAAAATTTAAAATTTGAAGGGAACAAGAAGCTAGAAATAATTAGCTAACATGTTCTATTAATGAGCCTACAGAACTGTCAAGCCGATCATCTTGCTATGCTCTCTACCTGTCCTTATTGATTATGAGTATCAAACTTAACAAAGGACAAAGCAAAAAGGGTGTTTTTTTGGACTTTGAAAAATTCTACCCATTTGACTCAAACTACAACCTGGTTTTATTGACAATTTTTTCTTGAACTATGACATAGCTTCAACTTCAAATGAAACGAGGGTGGAATTATAAAGTTGAATAATAAATAATTAAGAGTAATTACAATGAATAATACTTTTAAGACTCCAAATTTATTTTTATAGCAATATTTTTGAAGAATTACAAAATATAGTAGTTTTCTCTTTATCTCCTAATTTATTTTTATCTTTATTTCTATTATATCCTTATGTGCAAATCACAACTCCAAATCAATCTCCCCTTAATTTTATATATATATTATGTGATTTTAATATCAATCTTTATTTTATTTGTATGTGCTGACTTGTAAATTTTTTATATTTTGAAACTTTGATTACCTAATAATTCGGTTGGGTTCATATCATATCAAAATGAATGATAATATAACAAATTCTTTTTATATTTTCATGTTTTTATAAGATTATCTATTCTAGAATTGGTTTTGCATTTATCAATAATAACATAACAGGAGATTATGCTTGTCTCTCTCGTTGAAATTATTGATTTTGATTTTGGTTTTTTCCCTTGAAATTTGCCACAATGAGTGAATCATTCTTCTCATTTTTTGTGCGTATCTTTATACATTCTATTAAATTGTCTAATTATAATTTATCAAGTGATAAACTCTTCTTTCGTCTTTTTCGATATATATAAATTATGTATGGTGAGAGTAGGATTTATAAAAATTTGTGCATGTACCAAAGGATCGCTAGCTCTTCCATCAATATGTTAACATTTTCATCAATATTTTCACATTTTTATGGGTTCGATATCGACATAAAAGGTGAACCAACATTCTCATTACATTGTAAAATAATTCTTTAAACATAAAAATAAATAAGTAAATAAATAAACAACAAAATTTCATTACTGTAAATATAATATAGATAACAAACATGTTAACTTGTTTAAAAAGTGTAAAAATTTTATTTATTAATTTATTAACTTCAAATGAAATGAATGTGGTATTATAAAGTTGAGTGTTGCGGTTTTGTTGTATGATGATTTTTAAATGATTGATTAATAGGCTTATGTCATGCTTTCACTGAATGAATTGATATATATGTGAAACAATGACAAGTTTTCCTTATTAAATCCAAGTAGAAGTTTAAACAAAGTTTCCTGGTGAGTTCAAGGTCGAACACATGGACTTATACAAAAAATATATTTAGATTCAAAGAATGATTTTATGCGATGAATATCAATTGATACATTGAATGAGTACTTGTGTAGCTAAAATGACTACTAAATAATTACAAGTGACTGTGGTAGTGGATGGTAGTGGTGGTGAAGATGAATAATGTGAATGTGATGCGAGGAAAAGTGTGTGATGTATGATGATGCGATGAATGATGAAATGTATGCCGTTGATGGTGGTTGCAATCACAATGAAAAAAACTTGCGTTCAAGTAAAGGAAAAAATAATTGATAAAGTAGTGTTAAGAAGATTCACTAACATTCTCTTAAGTAATGCATAAGTAGGCGTTCATGTTATCAACTCTTAAAATAAAAAGCTAACCTCTTGACATTTGAGCCACATTTATCTCATATCTAAGACGCATGACCAAGTTGATTTTAACGAAAGACCGACTTTATCTCTAAAGCTATTTCTTTCCTTGTTTAATGAGTTCCACAATCATTTATTCTCTCCGTTAGTTGATTATTTCTACTTAAATCGATTTGTCAGATAGATTCAAGTAATAGATTCAGCACACATTAAACAAGATGAACTTTTACTTATGCACACTTGAGAAAATGTCAAATCAGTCTCCTCAACCCATTGGAAATTTGTTGGAGTTAATGTCCTAAATTGAGTGTATCTTGTAGTTTGTAAAGATAAATTATATATTTAATAAAATAAGAAGTATTTTGTTAATGTTTAGACTGCATTAAATCAATCCAATAAACTAATATCCAAAGTTATTTTATGAAACTTAAACATGTATGTGGAGACACACAGGTGAATTACGTTTAAGTAATAACCTAAACAGTCTGTAGTAGATGGATAAAATTGGATACTTTATCCTAGTGACACTACGAATACGACCTGCTTCATAGATGTTACAATTGTTGTAAAGTGCTACAAATGATCCAATCCTAATTATTTATGTGGAGACATGCGAGCGGGGGTATTCTATACAAAGAGTTTGTATATGACCATCGCGTAATGAATAGTCTCTCTATATAACACCGTTGCTAGAAGAGACTTACATTTCACTAGGATGATCATAGTTGACTTGACCTTAATCATAAGTGAGTTGTGAACTCCTATCTATGAAGGCAATCCTTTGATTTATATGGGCGAGAGTTGCCTTGTTAGTCGACTTAACAAGCCTACCATTTTGGGGCCTTGTTCGAGTAGGGAGCTAGGAACATAATTACACAAGATGAAATTCACTCCTTTCCCGACCTTAAGGAAAGTAGATAAATTGCTCCCTTAATAGTTGATTTTGGGTCTTGAACATTGAGGCCTCAACCTCAATATTTGTTCATTATAGGGATCGGTGTATTTAAAGAGTAAGATGTAACTACAAGGGTAAAATGGTATTTTGACCTAACTATAGTTATGAGCAATTTGTGAAGGGTTGACTCACTATTGATTGATTATATCCGTGGACAGAGAAATAAATCTACAGTGCGAAGAGTGCAACTATCAGTTTTTAGTGAAGTGATCGGTAGTTAATAAAATTTGATTAATTAATTAAAGAGTTTAATTAATTAATCTTATATCATTGAAGCTTCTAATCTGTAGGTTCATAAGATCCCCTTGTTAGCTCACTAAAGGATATATACAAACAACACCTCCAAATTTAGTTTCTCCCCGCATCATTATCATCTTTAGGTGTAGGGGGAGCATCATCATGAGGATATCGTAGGGGCTGTTGAAGTGATGGTAGAATGACAAGAGTAAGCACATGTTGAACAAAGATATTATTGTGAGGTTGATGCTTTAAATCTCGTGGTTTCACTTGACATTTAGTTTGCATTAGCCCAAAACCAATAAACTAAGACCCTAGGTTATTTAATGTAGCTTAAACATGTATGTGGTGACATATAAGTGGATCATTGCCAGTAAGCCAGTCTAATATTTGACCAATATACGGTAAAGGGAAATGATCCTTCTTGGTGGCTGCATTGAGTTTTCTATAATCCATGTAAATCCTCCACCTGGTTACAATGTAGAAGGTTGATGCCTAAATCTCGTAAGGTTCTATAGTTTGTAAACCTTGTATGAACAAACGTTTATGTGATTAATAATATTTGATATTTTATTCATTGTCTATGAAATATATGATATTTTAGTTGCATTAACCACAAACCAATAAACTAACATCCTAGGTTATCGTTGTAACTTAAACATGTATGTGGAGACATACAAGAGGATCATGTTTAAGTGATAACCTAAATAATCTGTAGTATATGGATAAGGTTGGGTACCTTATCCTGGTGAGTATGACCCGCTTTGTAGGTATTACAAATGTTGTAAAGTGTAACAAATGATCTGATTATGATCATTCATGTATCAGACATGCGAGCGGGGATATTCTATACAAAGGAGTTTGTATAAGCTCGGACCACGAAATGTTTAGTCACATTATATAATGCCGTTCATAATAGAGACTTTCATTTCACTAAGATGACCATAGGTAACATGACCTTATATCTAAGTGAGTTGTGAATTCCTACCTATGAGGACGGTCATTTTATTTGTATGGGTGAGAGTGGCCAAATCGCCGACTCAACAAGCCTACCATTTTGGGGATTCGTCTAATTTGGGAGCTGGGAACTTAGCTACACAAGATGGAATTCACTCCTTTCCCAAAGTAGGGGTAAGTAGATAAATTGCTCTCTTAAGAACTGATTTTGGGTCTTGAACAATGTGGCACCACACTTTCTTCTGGCCCGAGAGGGGTTTAGTCATAGTGGGACTATGATCTATTATTTATTAGAAGGATCAGTGGTACTTAAGGAGTTAAAATATAACTATAGGGGCAAAATGGTAATTTAGCCAAATTTTACTTACGAGCGATTTGTGAAGGATCATCGTACTGTTGATTGGTTATATTCAATGGACACAAAAATATATCTATAGTGAGAAGAGTGTAGCTACAGGTCTTTAGTGGAGTGTTGACAGTTAATGGATGATGGATATTGTAATTAAAGAGTTTAATTAATTATTCACGTACCGTTGGAGCTTCAAGCTATAGGTCCATAAGGTTCCCTTGGTAGTCAGGAGGATTTAGTTGAGAATTAGGTTTTGGGTTAATTTTAAATGTTAAAGTGAATAAGAGGAAATTTAATGACATAATGTATTTGATACATTATTGTTTAATTGGAGGAATATATATTTGAATGAGATTCAAATAGTTGTTAAATTTAATATAAATATGGTTTATATTAAATGCCATAAAAAAGAGAAAAAGAACTATAGTTTATATTGTATATGATGCAATATTAAAATTATAGGTTATAACTATAATATGATAAGTTGGTTATCCTATTTATTTATAATTATTAATTATTGATCATTAATCCCCTTTTCTCTCTAACCACCTTAGTGGGAGGTTAGTGGTTTTTATGGAAAATGGAATAAAAAGAAAAATAGTTCTCTTTTTCTTTCTAGTTCTTCTACACAAAAACAAAGCCTAAGCGATAGCCTCATTGAACTGATTGAACAAAAAACTCTATACGATAGTGCTTTTTTCTTCAATTGTCTTCCTCCTCCAAACCACAAACTCCCTCCTAACCAAAATAGCTAAAGCCCACCATTCCTGGGTTCTCACCCTGAGAATACCAAAGTCACCAAGTGATAGTGTCTTTTCCCCTTGGTTTAAGTTTGGTTGCTGTTCGAGGAGAGTTCGTTGCTATTCGAGGAATGTTCGTGCTTGTTCGAAGTGTTCGAGTTGATTCAATGGATTTATTTGAAGAAGAGTTCTTCAAAGGTATAATATCTAAACTCTTGTTTCTTATTCAATAGCATGGTGTAATTATGTTAAAGTGCTTAATCTATTTGTTTTACTGTAAATGTTTATGTTCAATCGAAATGGGATTTGATGATCCGCTTCCACTCAAAGGTTCTCGGTAAAATGAGATCCTTCAATTGGTATTAGAGTCAGGTTATGTTTTTATTTCCAAATTCCATTTATGCTTGAAATTGTTTACAGTTTGGTGGGTTTTAAGCTTCTGCATTGCATTTAGTGGTTAAATGTATGTGGATGGTTTGTTGATGGATGTTTTTGGGATAGTTGTCTCTATTTTGGCTTTCGTTTAATTTACAAAAATTAATTTGTAAGGGCCCCTGCATTTTTGGGCATAATTTTTGCAATCGAGTCTGTATTCGTTTAGTTTTTTTAGTCGTTTGTGAAGCAGTAGATGCAAAGGTTGTAGTTCGTTTCAATGGAGAAGATAAAAAGGTGGTCACATTGTGTAGCTTGAGCTAAACGATCGTTTAGATTTGGCTATACGTTCATGTAGAGTCTTCTGCATGATCATGTAGCATCTGCTAAACGATCGCATAGTTAATGCTACGCGATTGTGTAAAGTGTTTACTCGATCGTGTTGCGTTGGCTACATGATCGCGTAGGCGCTCGAGGGGTAAACGATCGCGTGGTATATGATACTCGACGCAAAGCATGCGTACTAAACGATCGTGTAGGCTATCATGCTCATCACATANCGTGGTATATGATACTCGACGCAAAGCATGCGTACTAAACGATCGTGTAGGCTATCATGCTCATCACATAGTCAATAGTTGCGCTTGCTACTCAATCGTGTAGACTATCATGCTCATCGTATAGTCTTTAGCTACACGATTGCATGGCATGCGTTACATGAAGCGTGTTGCATGATCGCGTGGTATATGATACTCGACGCAAGGCATGTGTACTAAACGATCGTGTAGGCTATCATGCTCATCACATAGTCAATAGCTGCGCTTGCTACTCAATCGTGTAGACTATCATGCTCATCGTATAGTCTTTAGCTACACGATTGCATGGCATACGTTACACGAAGCGTGTTGCACGATCGCGTGGACTTTCATGCTTATCGCATAGTTCAAAGCTACGTAATTGTTGCTACACGATCGTTTACACTTGATGCTTGTTGCTCGATGATCAAGGGATTTGCTACATAATCAAGCTGCAAGGCTTCAAGGTGAGCGATTCAAGACCCAGTTCACCTATTCTGAACTAGAGGACTTAAACTTTTGTAATAGATTAGCCTGTTTTTTTTTCGGTTTTGAGATTTACTATCCTGGTCCATCAACTTTTTTTATGTATGCTTATGATGTATGTTTATTATATATGCAATAATGTATGTCATCTAGTTTTAAAACCCACCATAGGTTATGCATTTTTTTTCATGCATCATTTTATATTATAAGTGTTATAATATATTAGTATGCATGTTTAAATTACATAAAGCATGCTCATGCATCATATAATATAAGAGTTATAATATATGCATGCATTATAGCATATCCATGCATCATTTACATTATAAATGTTATAATATAAGGTTGTATGTATGTATGGAATGTATGCTATAGCTTAGTTCATTACTTGATTATATAAAAGTTATATGTTAGTAATGAATGAACGTTGCATAAAGCATGACACTACCTTAGGTTCATTTATAAGTGTTATAAATAACTTATGTATGTCTAGCTAGCAATGTTGAATGGTTTTAATTATTTCATTTCTTATAGAAGTTATAATTAATGAAATTAGAATTAAAATCAATAATAAAGAGTTACATACAAACCTAGGCTTTAATCATTTTTTAAAAATGTTTTAAAATTTGATTGAGATAGACCTACAATCACGTTTCTAATAAGATTAGAAATCTAAGTTTAATCTTTTTAGTCGGTTTAATAGGATTAAATTGATTCTAATAACAGATTAATATGTAACAAGTGTATCTATAAGGGACCTTTTGGCCAAGGCTGGTTCTGGCTAGGTTGGGGTACTTAAGTCGATGGAAACGTTGCACCCTTACCTGGGAACCTATCTAGAAAGGTGAATTAGATAGATTTATTATATGCATGCAAATTTTGATGAAAGTCTGTTAAATAGTTTAATAAGACTTGAATCAAAATTGTTTAATCATCAAAAGCAAGTGTTGTTTTTTTTAGCATATTAAACAAATCACTTAGATAAAATCAGTAGCCAGATTTTCTAAGTTAAAGAACCATAGGTACAACATTCAGTGGGAGGTAAATGGGGTATATGATACTTCATATTAACCTTTTCACGTTTCTCCCTAAAAGTTCACATCGTAAGATCTATCCTCGACCTTGAGGCACCATGGGAGTGTCCCCCTACGGGTGGTATTTGGGTAGGTCAATACCAAGGTGAATGGAGAGAATGTTCGTAGTAAGTGGGACCGGGACTGTGACAACATATCCCGTGGTCTCTCTCATTAGGTTAGATAAAGTTTTTGTGCATCGCCTAGTGGCATCGTGGGTGTCCCCCCTTAAAGGATGGTAGTTTTGCACAACTCTTTATTTGATCTCCAGAAATGGATAGGGTTGCTTTAGTCCCTTGTCCTAATCGGATTTTCTCTAAGGTTGGTTTATTAGGGTGGGACTCTAAAGCCTAAAATGAGGGGGTTACACTTATACAGAATTGTTAAGGATGTTAATAAATTTTGGACTGAACAATGGTATTTATTAGATTCAGTTACAAGGAGTTATTACTATCTAATGGTTGAGAATGTCTCATTTTAGTGAAGGGGCACTTGATCACCCTACGTGACTTTTGTCCTACTTCACTGAAGCATCATTGCAAAATAGATGTCACTTAGGGTACACTAGAACTATTTTGCTAAAACTTGATTGGTTTTAAAACTAGTTTAATGCAAGTAGACTGAATTAAGTTTGTTCATTTTTCGGCAATTTAAATTATGGTTACCGCTACACTTTCTTTGCTTGCTGCCGATAACTGACTGGCGAAAATTGCGCTAGTTGGAAAAACACCATTAACACGATACTGATCATCGATGATCTCCGCTTCGTCCTTACGGAGGAGTTTCCTCCTATTCCACTTCCTACCACTGCTCGAAACATTCGAGAAGTGTATGAGCACTGGACACGGGCGAATGAAAAGTACCGAGCGTATATCTTGGTCAGCCTTAACAAATTTTTGGCCAAGAACCATGAGCCCATGATCACTGCACGCGAGATCATGGAGTCCCTGAGGGAAATGTTCGGACAACCGTTCGCGCAGCTCAGGCACGATGCTCTTAAGTACATCTTCAACTCATGCATGAAAGAAGGAACATTTGTTCGGGAACATGTTCTCAACATGATGGTCCATTTCAATGTGGCTGAGATGAATGGGTTGAGCATAATTTTGGAATCCTTGCTAGAAATCTTCCTTCACTTTATTAGTAACACTGTTCTAAACAGGTTTGACTACAACTTTACAACTCTACTCAATGAGTTGCAGACTTTCCAATCTTTGATGAAAAGTTAGAAGAAGAAGGTTGGTGAAGCAAATTTTACTTCATCATCCAAAAAGTTCCACAAAGGCTTGATCTCTGGAATGAAGTTTGCATCTTCTTCCTACGACACCAGAAAGTGGAAGAAGAATAAGGGTGGTAAGGGGAAGGTGCCTGCTAACCCACAACTTACTGCTCCAAAGGATAGGCAACCAGTGAGGGTTGACAAGGGAAAATGTTTCCATTGCAACCAGGATGGACATTGGAAAAGGAACTGCCCCAGATATTTGGCACAAAAGAAGAAGACCAAACAAGGTAAATGTGATTTACTAGTTTTAGAAACTTGTTTAGTGGAGAATGATGGTTCTGCCTGGATTATTTACTCTGGAGCCACTATCCATGTATGTTCTTCATTTCAGGGAATTAGTTTATGGTGGCAGCTTGATGCTGGTGAGATGACGATACGAGTTGGAACCAGGCATGTCACTTCAGCTGTGGTAGTGGGAGGTCTCTGGTTGACTTTACAGAATAAATTTCTCATTCTGAATGACGTACATTGTTCCTGATTCAAAGAGGAACTTAATATTTGTAAAGTGTTTGCTTGAATGTAATTATCAACTACATTTTTCATTTAATAAATTGTTTATTATCAAAATTGGTGTTTATATATGTTCAGCTCAACTGGAAAGTAATTTGTATGTGCTAAGGTCGTTAACAACAAATTCCCTCCATAACATAAAGATGTTTAAAACTGCCGTAACTCAAAATAAGCGACTTAAAATTTCTCCTAAAGAAAACGGCCAACTTTGGCACCTAAGATTATGATACATTAATCTCAATAGGATTGAGATGTTGGTGAAGAATATACTTTTAAGCGAGTTAGAAGAAAATTATTTACCTGTGTGTGAGTCATGCCTTGAAGGCAAACTAACTAAAAGGCCTTTTACTGGAAAAGATCATAGGGCCAAAGAGCCTCTAGAGCTAGTGCATTTAGACCTTTGTGGTCCGATGAATGTAAGAGCCAGGGGAGGTTAGGAATATTACATCACTTTCACTGATGATTATTCAAGTTATGGATATGTTTATTTAATGCAACATAGGTATGAGCCCTTTGAAAAGTTCAAAGAATTCAAGGCTGAAGTTCAAAACGCCTTGATTGTAAGTCTGGTTATATGAGTCTTTCTATATTTTCTACCTATTGTTATTAAAACCTCCCAATGTGTTAATCTCCTGCTAGAAATCTGGGCATACTTCAATAGCATGCCTAGTCATCGAATAAATATGGCATGCCACCATCGATTGATTCTTTTCCAGTGGCATCTGTTTCACAGTAGCAACCAAGTAAAAAATTTGACATTTTAACTCATTTACCTTAGATACAGATTTAATGTAGACTGATCCTCTGGTCCCAAATTGCTGAGTGTTAGTAGCCATGGCAGCAATGAGCTATTTTGCTTCAGTAGAAGTTTTGTTCACCAAAACTCCTCCTACAGCAGCATCCACATTACTCTTACCTGCTGAAGTAATCCCTCATAGAAATATTGTATAAGCATTTTATCTAAAATTTGATGGTTGGGGAAGCTTCCATAGAGTCTCTTGAATCCTTCTCAATACTCATAGAGTGACTCATCTTGGTATTGAATAACAAAATAGATCTCCTTTATAATGCTTGTGGCACAGGAAGTTGGGAAAAACTTCTCAAGAAACTGCTTCTTCATCTCAGCAAATGTTGCTATACTTGCAGGTGGCAAGTAATATAACCAATCATTTGCTTCATCTTTCAATGAAAAGGAAAATTCCCTTAAATTTATCTACTCTTCGCTGACTCCATGTGGTCGTATCCCATCACATACAATTTGGAAATCCTTGAGATGCTTGTGTAGGTCTTCACCTGAAAGACCATGAAAAACATGGAGTAAAAGAATTAATCTTGTTTTCAACTCAAACGTACCTGTTGTTTCAGGATAAATTATGCATAAAGGTTATTAAGTTGCATCAGAAGCTGCTAGCTTTCTCAGAGTGCGTTCACAAGGCTCGACCATATCAGGTATTGCTGCGACCTCCTTAAAATTCTCTTCCACTCCTTGTGTGTTTGCAAGACTGATTTGATCAATTCGGCAGCTCACACTCTTGATTCTCTTTGAATTCGCCTCTCCTCTCATTTTATATTTGCAAAATACAACAAAATAGAGTTCCTAGAGGAACAAGTCATACAATAAAGAGAAAATAAAAGTGAAAGCAAAATAATAATAATAATAATAAATAAATAAATAAATAACAGACCCTTTAGGGAAAAATGTCAAGGCTCCCTAACAATGACGCCAATTTATTGGTCCGAGAAGCTGGTGAGACTTTCAGTCCAATCTAATAATTTTTCTGTTTCCTACTTTAATTTCGTAGTATTAAGGGTAGTAAGGGGTTGAACCACAAAGTCAATTAATTTCCTACAAAATTACTTGTTGTGAGTAACCAAAAAAGGTGGGGAGAGGGGTTTGATGAGTTGATTTCTATTGTGAAAAGAATCAAATTAAAAATAATAACGATCGAACACAACTTTTGATGTCCGAGTAAATGGAAACTATCAATGAGACAAAGCCTAGCTTGGGATAGATTGATTTTATTCCTGATTTGCTACTCAATCATAGATTAATCAGAAAAGTGCCTCATGATTTCAATTAGTTTTAACTTAACCAATCTCTTCTAAAAAAGCTAGAAGGAAGTCCGACTAATCAAATTAGTTTTTAGGCTAGGGGAAAAACCTCTTAAACATTCAAATTAATTGGCATTTAGATCTAGGGCAATTGCTAAGTCGAACAAAATAATTAGGAATAGCCTAATTAAGTATTCGATGGCAAATTTCTCTTAAGTTTGATAGACGAATGCTATTCAATTGGAAAAGCCAAATCAATATTGATATCTTGTAGAAAAACATATTATTGTTCTCTCAAAGTTGGAATAATTAGGATCTTTAGTGATGTAAACGCACTCATTATAGAGAAAAACGCATGAAATTCTATATATGTACTACAATCATACAAAAGTATCCTTTTAAGTAAAAAGTTACTTCACTAACGCATTGTAATGTAGGAATCAAAGAAATTTATTAAATGTTCCAGACAAGACCAACGCAAGGGTATGCGTCCAAGATTGTTCGATGCATGAAAGATACAGTTGGCTCGTGCATTTTATGTCAAATCACCACTTGCAAGCATGAGCTTCTGACTGGTAATGTTTGAACAAATCAGAAGTGGCAGGCAGCTATTCCAGGGTATGGAAATTAATGCAGTCAAATAACCAATTTGTTGAGATTTCCCTATAAAAGGAGCAGCAATCTGCAAAGTCAAGAGTTAGCACTTTTTTTGCACATAAAACAGTTAGAATTTTCTGTAGTTAAAAGCTCTCTATCATTGCAATCAAGAAGTAGGAGGGAAGATCACCATTCCACTATTAATCAAGAGGTCTTGGCTGGTGAGAAGCTCGAAAGAGATATCTTCCTCAAATCCTCCACCAAGTTGGTCATAGTAAGGATTAAAAACAAGCCAGAGAGGATAAGAGATTGAACTCTACGACTTGACTTCTTACTTTTCAACTTTCATTCTCATTCTCCATTTACTTTTATTGAGCTGAGATTATTTGTATAAACACTTGATATCTTTAATTTAGTCTTATCTTCAACCATTCATGACTTTTCCATCTGTTTACTTTCAAAATTGTATGTGTTTTTGAATTTTTTGGCTTAATAAGAGCATGAAATCTATTGCTTAAGTCTTCCTGATCAATTGACTAAAGTGGTAAAGTAGTTAAGTCACCGAGAGAGCAGTTTAACTATTGAACACATTATGTCAAGGCGTGAAGTGATTTTAGAGATAGAATTGCCCATGTCTTTTGTCTGTTCTTTGTAACCAACGCATGCACCCTAAAGACAGGATTACATGTGGCAGTCGCATCGAAAGATGTTGAATCTAGCATGACCTAAAGAACAGAATTTCAAACAGATAGCATATACATTTAGATTGTAAACAAGCATCTACACCATCTTCATTTCATCTCCATTGTGCTCATCTAGACTTGCTATTTTTACTAGGAAATCAATGTGTAACACTTATAATTTAAACCATTCATCCATAAACCCCTTTGTCCTTCTGAACTTCTATTTCTTCTTGCATGCCTGTCATAGATTAGTTTAAATAACCAATGCATCTCAGTTAATTAGGAAACCTCTGCATTAGATCCAAAAACAAACCTTGTATTAGTACATTCTGGAGTCCCTGCGTTCGACCCTGGATTTACCAGGAAACTTGGGTTAGATTTATACTTGGGCCTAGAGAACTTGAACGCATAATAAGGTGTGCACACATCTATCCCCAACGTATCACCTTATTTTCATACCAAAAGATAGATTAATCATTCATTCATTTTCATTCATCGTACACATTCATCTCCACTTACATTCATCACCATAAGCATATTTAGAATCAAAATCACAGGGCGATCAAGTTTTTTGCGCCGTTGTCGGGGATTCTAGCAACGAAGCTAACCAAAATTCGGCTTTTGTATCCTTCTTAGAAACTCTCAATCAAAAGAGTATTACAAGTTGTGCTTGAACTTGTGAATGCTTTATGAGCAGAGAGAGTACTCCTGAGGTCATATACAACCCTGAAGTTGAAAGAACCTTTAGACGAAGAAACAGATCGAGTCGACAAGTTCTGGTTTAAAGGGTTGGTAAAAAATTATCCTAACCATGGAATACCTCTAACTGCTTTCTATGGAGGACTAAACAAACCTTCCCAAATGGCAAGGAAATTTTAGATCGGATTGCAAAGCATAACATGGAATGGGTTGATCATGCCTATGATCATAGAACAGACAGTAAGAGGCAATCACAAAATGTTATTGACACCAACGCAGTGGCCACTTTGTCTGCACAAGTAGCTGTGATGACTAACATGTTGAAAAATCTAACGATGAGTAATGCAACACAAACATAGAGTGTGCAGTAGGAAGACGCATTCACATAACCCATGGTAAGCTATGTGGGTTGTGGAGAGCCACACACTTATAATGGTTGCTCACAGAATCCGCAGTCAGTCTATTTTATAAAGAACAACCCATTTTCAAACACTTATAACCCTAGATGGAAAAACCATTCTAATTTTTCTTGGGGAGGTCACCAGCAAGATCAACATCATCATGGAATACATCAGAAGCATAGGTAAGGGGCCGCCGCTTGGATTCCAGCCTATGCAATAACAACCTCAACATCAAACTTTTAACAGAGTGGGCAACGCGTTGAGCTCATCATCTCCGCTTGAAAATATGTTAAAAGAATATATAACTCAGAACAATGCATTGCTGAAAAGCCAAACGTCATTAATCAGGAACTTGGAGATACATGTTGGGTAGATTGCTAGTGAGCTAACAATCGGCGGCATGGAGTATTGCCTAGTAATACTGAAGCACCAGGAAATAATAATGGCAAGGAGCAATGTCACATTAAATTATTTCCCTCCCTTTCAATTTCAAAATTAAATTAAAATTAATAACTAATTTTAATTTATATATATATATATATATATAACACTAACTTATTATATGTATATATATAACTATATGTTATATCAAGTATAACACATAACCTATAGTTTTTATATTGTATCAAATACAATATAACCTATAGTTTGTTTCTCTCTCAATGATACATGATATTTAATATAAATAATATTTTTTCTAAATTTAATTATATGAATCTCATCCGTATAATTAATATTTGAATTATATTCAAATAATTAATTTCTCTCAAATAAACTTTATATTATAATATATTAAATACATTATATTAATTATAACACATATAATTAATTAATTTAATTATATAACATATAATTAATTCTCTCAATTAATTTGAATAATTTAAATTAATAAAAAATTAATTCTCAACAATTTATGTTGAGCAACAGAGGGAACCTTATGGACCTGTAGATTGAAGCTCCAATGGTACTATTTACACTATAGATATATTTCTGTGTCCATTGGATATAACCAATCAATAGTGCGATAACCTTTCACAAATTATTTGTCAGTATAGCTAGGCCAAAATTAGCGTTTTGCACCTGTAGTTACATATAACTCTTTAAGTATCACTGATCCCTCTAATGAACAATATGTCATAGTCCAACTATGACCAAACTCCTCTCGAGCCAAGAAAGGGTGTGGTGCTACATTGTTCAAGCCCCAAAATCAGTCCTTAAAAGAGCAATTTAGCTACTTACCAAACATTAGAGAAAGAGTGAAGTCCCTAATCAGACGAAATCCCAAAATGGTAGGCTTATTAAGTTGGCGATCTGGCCACTCTCACCCATACAAATCAAAGAACCACCTTGATAGGCAGGATTTCAAAACTCACTCAGGATTCATGTCATGTTACCTATGGTCGTCCTAGTGAAATATAAATTTCTATTATGAACAGCGTTATATAATGAGACTAGGCATTTCGTGGTCTGGTCTTATATAAACTTCTTTGTATAGAATATCCTCGCTCACATGCCTCTATATGAATGATCGGAATCAGATCATTTGTAGCACATTACAACAATTGTAACATCTACAAAGTGGGCCATATTCATAGTGTCACAAGGATAAGCTATCTTGTCTAACTAATACAGACCATTTGGGTTATCACTTAAATGTGATCTACCTGTAAATCTCTACATACATGTTTAAGCTACAAATGATAACCTTGGATATTAGTTTATTGGTTTGTGGGTCAATGCTACTAAGTATTGAATAAAACATCTCATATTTTATTAAATAAATAAAATGTTTGTATATTACAAGTACAAACTACAGGACCCATGAGATTTAGGGCATCAACCTCAACACGTCCTTCAACATTTGAGGATACAACGCAAACAACTATGAAATTTGAGATAGAGCAAAAAAAAAAAAGCACTTGGCTCTATAAGTCATTCTCAGCCGAGCACATCAAGCGCAGGGGAGCCTGAAGTGCATCTGAATACACCATTTCCCCAACACCTGTAGAAAAACATGACAAGAAGTAGTTCAAACGCTTCGTTGAGGTTCTTAAGCAATTACATATCAACATCCCTCTCATTGAAGCGTTGGAGCAAATGTCTAGTTATGTAAAATTTCTTTAAGGATATTTTGACGAAGAAAAGAAAGATTAGTGAATTTGAAGCCGTGGCATTAACACAAGAATGCAACAGATTGATCAATGGAAAAATTCCTGAAAAACAGAGGAAAAAGCATTATATGAGGAGTTGAACCTCTCGAGTGGTTGGATGGCCCAAGGTAAATCTCTTCAGATTCTCATTTAATGCGTAGCCCAAACATCATCCACAGATAACAACTATCAAGTCTGTCCCCCACTCTCTTTTTTCCTACGTTTTCCTATAAAAGGGGGTCCAAAATCCACTTCTTCTTCTTTCTTCTTCCGTCTCTTGAGTCCTAACCCTTTTTTTTTTTAATTTCTCACCATTTGACCATCTTCACCAATCATCCTTTAAAGCTTTCGAGCTTCTTCACTAGAGCACAATGTCGAACGCTTCAGATAGCCAGAATGCATCCTTGAGCTTCACTGGAGACTTCTTGGTAAGCTCCTTTTCCTTATCCTCTATTTTCCCTTCACTTCCATCTTCGCCTTTTCCACCCTCGAAGCCTACTGCCCCATCCAAGCCTTCAACCATTTTATTTTCTTCCTAGAAAACCACCACTCAAACTAAACCATTTGTCCAAACAACTCCGACAAAGCAATCCCAACGTCTATCCACCTCCATCAAAACCCTCGCATAACCCAAACCTTTAGTCTCCTTATCAATCAAAATCCCTAATTCCTCAACTCCTTTAAAACTAACACGACAGCCTGCGTTCAAAGGCCTTGCCAAGTCAGTTGCCGCCAAGCCCTATAAGAAACTTGCCCTTTCCACCAACGTTGGGGTACTGAAATTGAGGCATCGGAATTATGCCAATGTATACCCATGTGTTTGAAGAGGAAAAGACGTTATATGGGGAGCTAAAAAACTTGATTGGTTGGGCGGCCCAAGGCACGTCTCTTAAGATTCGTATTTAATGCGTAGCCCAAACGTTGCCTACAGACGACAGCTATCAAGTCTGTCCTGCACTCTCTCTCTTCTTGCATTTTCCTATAAAAGAGGATTAAAAATTCACTTCTTCTTCTTCTTTCTTCTTTCGTCTCTTGAGCCTTAGCCATCCTGATTTTCAAATTTCTCGTTGCCTGACCATCTTTACCAATCATCCTTCAAAGCTTTTGAGCTTCTTCATCGAAGCACAATATCGAATGCTTCAGACAACCAAAATACATCCCGAAGCTTCGCTGGAGACTCCCTGATAAGCTTCTTTTCTTCCTCCTCTTTTTCCTCTTCACCTCTGTTTTCACCTTTTCCGTCCTTGAAGTCCACTGCCCTTTCCAAGCCTTTAACCGTTTCATTTCGTTTCATTTTTTTCCCGAAAAACCACCACCCATTCTAAACCATCTGTCCAACCAACTTTGGCGAAGCAATCCCAACGTCCATCCATCTCCACCATAACCCTCACAAAACCCAAAAAAACTGTCTCCTCATTAGCCAAAATCCCCAAGTCCTCGACACATTCAAAACCAATGCGGCAACCTGCATCCAAAGGCCCTACCAAATGAGTTGCGCTAAGCCCTAAAATGAAACGCATAGGGATCAAATTGGCGAGACACAATGCCCTCAGCCTTCCCCTCTCCGCTCACCCCTACTTCCAACCTTTGATCCTCCTACAACCATCTATAAGCCAACTTGATCGGGAACCAACAATGCCCAAACCACTGATAAACCAGTAGAGAAGATGTGTGAGACCCAACCAACCTAGTTCAACGCACCCACACTTCATACTTCCCAAACCAACTTGGATGAACTCAAAAAATTTGTCCAAGCACAAATAAGACCTCTAGTCGCGTCCATGGAAGCACTTCATTTGCAACTGGTGACCCTACAACGTCCGAATATAGTTAAAAGGGATTATCTGCATCAGTAAACATAAAGGAGTCAAAACCAATTCAATTTCACAACATAGTACATCAACCAGGTCTTGATGGGAATGTTTTCCATGCCTTATCTACCATATCACTTAAGAAATCCCTTTAGATTCATGGATGAAGACCCTGCACTTGAATGCTGGGATGATGCGCCAGCCTTGTAATGAAATTTGGGGTTTTGGACTTCTTTTTTGTTTCATTTGTATTTTCAAACTTTTGTATGCGTCTATATATTTTGAATTCCATGTAATCTTTTTTATTAATGAATGAAGGTAAATCATTTTGGTCATTGCATTTGTCTTTAGTATTCCTCTTATCCATTCTCTTACTACTTTTATGTCTTTCCTCGAGCTTTGATACCTGAATGATAAAACTTATGTTTGCTAACTTACATGTTTAGTTAGGCGTTAGAAAACTATCTAGAACCTCACTAAATGAAACATATTTTTTTATATCCCATGCGTGCAAGCCTCAACTCAAACCTCCTTTTGATTTTTTTTTTTTTAAATCATTTTCATAGTTCTTTTTCAGCAATGAGGACCTTGTTGATCTCTAAAATCTGGGGGTGGGGGAGGTCTGAGTTGATGCGTTCTCTAGATTATAAAAAATCTTCTCAATTTTATTTTATTCATTTTAAAAATTTATAATAATAGTTTTCGACGTAATAAGCAAAACTCCATTATCAACGCAAAGGGAAAAACACAGCTTGATATGAGTTAAGATTGAAAATGACACTTACTCGTAGTTGGATACTCGTATGACTCATGTAGGGGTAAGTGATAACTTGTAGAAATATAAGTTATTTTGCCTCTTTTATCTAAAACAAGTAGTAAAAAGCTTTGAAAATGTGACAATTTGCTAAGAAAATTCATAGAAATAAATGCAGCATGTGATCACACACACTCAACACCTAATCTGTCTATTTTAAAGCTGAAATCACTTTGTTTAAGTGCATAATGTCTGCTGATGCGATCGAATGAGAATTCTCAATGCTTACACATGATCACATAGCTGGTCAAGTCGGTGAGTCCAAGTGATGAGACATGACGTGACAAATGGATCATGCCTTAAGTGATAACCTAAATAGGTCTGTAGTATAAGAATTAAGGTGGGATATCTAATCCTGGTGCCACTACGAATACGACCTACTTTGTAGATGTTTGCAAGTGTTGTAAACTACTACAGATGGTTGATCCTGACCATTCATGTAGAGACGTGCGAACGGGGGTGTCCTATACAAAGAGTTTGAATAAGACCTGGACCATGAGTTGACTAGACTCTATATATAACGCCGTTGATACTAGAGACTTACATCTCACCTAAACAACCATAGGTGACACGACCTCAATCCTGAATGTTTTGGGAACTCCTGCTTTTGAGGGCGATCCTTTGATTAGTATGGTTGAGAGTGNTGAATGTTTTGGGAACTCCTGCTTTTGAGGGCGATCCTTTGATTAGTATGGTTGAGAGTGGTCAGATTGCCAATTCAACATGCCTACCTTTTTGGGGACTTGTCTGATCTGGGAGCTGGGAACTCAATCCATAAGATGAAATTTACTCCTTTCCCAAAGCAGAGAAAAGTAGAGAGATTGCTCCCTTAAGGGCTGATTCTGGGGCCTGAACATAGTGGCCACAACTTCTCTTTGGAAGAGAAGACTCAGTCATAGTAGGACTATGACTTATGTTCATTAGAGGGTTATTATTTATATTTATAATAATATTAATTATTGATAATTAATTCTTTTTCTTTAATAACCAAATGAGTGGGTGGTTATTGAATTTATGGTAACCGTGAGTTTAAAAGGAAAGTGGTTTCCTATTTTGAAAATAAGTTTTTAAAAAAAGTTTGATAAATGTTTTTAAGATTTCTCTCAACGAAAAAAGGGATCTCACGGTAGTCGTCAAGTAAATACAGATTTACTAAACAAAAGCTGGGCGAGCTAAACGATCGTGCAGTATTTACTAAATGATAACATAGCTTTGCTAGATGATCGCTTGCCCAAAGTAAACTATCGTGTAGAGTTTGTAGGCGACAGACTGAGCTAAATGATTCACTAAACGATCACATAGCTTTTGCTAGACGATCACTTTGCTTTAGCTAAACGATTGGGCATCGACCTATACGATAGGTCTCAGCCATCTCTCACTTTCCTAGTCGTGTACGCGATCGGTGTTTCCTCCTCCATCTGCCTCATAGCAAGTCCAAACAGAGCTCACCCTCTGGATTCTTATATCGAGAATACCAAGGTAGCCTTGTTGGTGGTGTCATACTCAACTTGACACCATCGAGGTTTTCTGGAGGCCATTCGTGGTGCTGTGGAGGTCAGTTTGTGATGCTGAGGAGTACGTGGCCGAGGCGATCATTGTGGACGAGCGTGAAGTGTTCATGCTGTGTTCGTTATTGTGTTGCAGTCGTGTAGATCGAGCGTTCAAAGGTGCTGTTGTTCGAGCGGTCGTGCACAAAGGAGCGTGGAGACACATTTACAAATGTTTGTAGAGTTTTCCCTTTGTGCATTTATTTTTCATGTTGTAATTTCTGCATTTTAATTGTATAACCGCTTGTTTGAAATCGACTATAAATTTTTTGTTCATTCATGATTACGATTTGGAATAGTCTTGTTCTGCTGCTCATGGAGATCTCGCTTCCGATTTCCTTCACTTTTGATGCGCATCAGGCGGTGCATCAGGGTATGGAATTTAATGCACCTTATCAGCACAATCATGAGCAAGAGAAGAAAGCTATCCTCAAACGTCTACTATAGCCATGAAATCACCGTGCAAAAGAGAGGACTTTCTTATAAGAACCAAGAACAAACTCTGTTAAAAATTCTTCTTTTACATCCATTTAAGAAAACCTTAGTGAGAGCTTCGGTTTCCCGTGGAAGTAGAAGAGAAACTCCATCTTTCAATACTTGCAATGAAGCCATCATTGAGGAAATCGGGGGAAACAAGAAATTATGCACCAGGACTTGACTCTTTATCCCTATTCCTTATCTCAAGTGCATTTGTATTTTTAAACATTTCAAAGACTCATTTTTTCTAATATGAATACATACCCATTTCAACTTTTATCCTTCCTCTCTTTATTTATTATGAGCAGCTAAATTATTCATGGGTTGAAAAGCATCTAACTAACATGAACTAAGCAATATTTAAACCATGCATTTTACTTGTATTATGTATGCCTGATGAATTGAATAGATCAAAAGATTACTCTTAAGTATATTAAATCTCAGTTTGAAAGAATTAGAAATTTAGAACTCATAAAACAAGAAGAGAGGTTCCTTAGAAATGAGAAACATCTTTTACATTATACACTCATGAAAAGCATCTAAAAAGTACTTTTATTACCTTCAAATTTAGAACTAATATTGCTAGTTTTATTTAGTTTGACGTGGTTTATTGAGTAATTTTAGGAATCTAAGATTAGGAGAAATTTATGTGAAAATGATCAAAAACTCGGGGCAAAACTCTAATTTTACACAATTAGGGGTTGGCTATGGAATTAGGAAGAAACGAAGGAACCAAGATTAAGAAAAGAGGCAAATTTGGAAGGTATTTCAGGGGAGTCGGTGTTGGAAGAACGTTGCAATGCTACTCCTTGACGCTGTAGACCTGAGAGCTAGTTGGAACAGGGCAGCTTTGCAACGCTACGACTTTAACACGCAGCTGGCATGACGCCAGCATTACGATGCTGGTTTGCAGCATTGCAACATTGTGAGCATCTTATAAATATCAGTGTGCGCTGCCAGGTCTGAGAGGAGAACAAAAAATAGAGAGCTGACTTGATAGATTCTAGTTCGTACAAGAGCCGAAACAAAGCAATTCTTATCGTTTTTTGTTCAAGACTGATAATAGGCAGAAATGCACGTTATTACAGCGCAAAGTTATAAAACAATGCATAATTGCGATGGTAAAAATATACAATATTGCGTTCAAAAGCATTAAGTTCACAACATTGCGATCGTGTGCATTCATCACATTAAAACAACTAACTTATGTCTTTTTGTGTAGAAAATGCATTGATGCAAGGCAAAAATGCGATCCGAAGAAATTAACATCCGAACGCATAATAAGAGATTGCGATCGCAAGGCTATACGTTCATTTTTGCTTACGAATATCTGCTCAAGAAGGTGGCCGAATAGAGCCAGCGCATCAAGGTGGGTGCATATGGGTGAAAAGCTTAATCAATCTTGATGGGACAAAAAGCTGATGACGATCGATTCTGAATTAAGTTGACAAGCCGTTAACGACCTACTGTAGCAAGTACACTCAACTTTTCGGTGAAAAATATTTGGTGCATCAGACAGAGAATTAATGCCATCCTATCATTGCAATCATAAGAGAGAAGAAGCCTTTCACCTCGAAGCGCTATAAATACCGAAGGCCACCTTCAGTGAAGGAGTTCGCTCAGTTTACAGAATTTACCATATAGATAGAAGTAGCCTTATTCATAGTTTTTCTTTTACTTAGAAGACAGAAGCAAGTGAAGGGAGATTACACCAAGAGATCGTCCCAGTGAACTCGAAAGAGTGTCGGGAGCGTTGAAATCAGAGAGAGGGCCAACTCTTGAGGAAGCAAGAACATCTTTTGAGCAGAATAGAGATAACAGTATAAAAGCTTTGGGAAGCAAGGAATTGCTACTAGGCTCTCTACCCTTATTTTCCATGTCATTTTGTACTCTGAACTCATTTTATACTTTAAATTCAAAATTCCAAACATGCCCTTCAACTAAGGACAATTACTAAAAAAGGGAAAAAATTACATTAATAATAAATATTGAAAAGATGCGGGATGTTACACATAGTCGCATAATCTTGTCTGACCCCCTCTTATACAGATTTGGCTTATCCCAAAAATAATATCTGCATTCATGCCTGAGCCATCTCTTTTATTGGTCGGTATAATATTCGAAAAATTGCTCGCAAACCAGATAATTTACCACGTCTGCATACCATGGCAATTCTTCAATCTAAAATAGCTATTCATCGGGGAACATTGCGCTCACCTCTGACTGATTGTGGTCAACCTCTGGATTTTCCAATCTGGATAAATGATCCGCAACTTGGTTCTCCATCCCCTTGCGATCAATTATTTCCATATCAAATTTCTGAAGGAGAAGAACCCATCTAATCAGCCTCGGCTTCGCGTCCTTCTTTGTCATCAAATACTTTATTGCCGAGTGGTCAGTGTGGATGAGTACTTTTGTTCCTAGCAAATATGTTCTGAATTTCTCCAACGCGAATATTACCACAAGCAACTCTTTTTCTGTGGTGGTGTAGTCAGTTTGAGCAGGATTCAAAGTCTTACTCGCATATGCGATGGGATGTAGTATTGTTTTTCTCTTCTGTGCCAGCACTGCTCCCATCACATACCCGCTCGCGTCGCACATTATTTCAAATGGAAGTGTCCAATCTGGTGCGATCAACACGGGCGCAGTCGTTAATGCGTTCTTCAAAATCATGAATGCGTTGAGGCAATTGTCATTAAAGTCAAATTTTCTATCGGCCTCCATCAACGCACTCAGCGATCGTGCTATCTTTGAAAAGTCATTGACAAAACGTCTGTAAAATCTAGCATGTCCCAAGAAGCTCCTGACAACCTTTACACTTATTGGAGGTGGGAGCTTTTCAATTGCTTCAATTTTAGCCTTGTCCACATCCAACCCGTCCCTCGAGACCTTGTGCCCCAGCAAAATGCCCTCTTTCACCATAAAATGGCATTTCTCCCAATTAAGCACGAGGTTCGTCTCCTCACGTCTTTTCAATATCTTTTCCAAGTTGTCAAGACAGACTTCGTATGTGTGCCCATATACAGAGAAGTCGTCCATGAATATTTCTTTAGAGTCTTTGAGATATTCCAAAAAGATGGCCATCATACACCTTTGGAAAGTGCTCGGCGCATTGCAGAGGCCTAATAGCATGCGGTGAAAAGCAAAAGTTCCATATGGGTAGGTGAATGTGGTCTTTTCTTGATCTTCAAAAGCAATCATAATCTGGTTATAACCGACATACCTATTCGAGAAGCAGTAGAAGTCATTTTCAGCTAGACGATCCAGCATTTGGTCAATAAAAGGTGAAGAGAAATGATTTTTCTTTGTTGCCGCATTCAGTTTGCGGTAGTCCATGCAAATACGCCATCCAGTGACGGTTCTTTATGGTATAAGCTCGTTATTTGCATTAGGGACTACCGTCATCCTACCTTTCTTCGGCACGCACTACATGGGGCTGACCCACGTGCTTTCTGCTATCGAATAGATGATGCCTCCTTCTAACCACATGATTATTTCCTTCTTTACGAACTTCTTCATCGCAGGGTTGAGTCTGCACTAATGTTCGATCGATCCTTTGTGGTTTTCTTCAAGACGAATTCTATTCATACAGTATGCGGAGCTAATTTCTCGAATGTCTGCGAGCGTCCAGCCAATTGCATTTACATATTTTCTCAGAATGCTCAGCAGCGCATCTTCTTGGTTTTCATTAAATGAAGAGGAAATGATTACTGCCAACTTCTCATTCGGCCCTAGAAACGCATACTTCAGGGGGTTAGGAAGGGTCTTCAGCTCTATTACTGGTGATTGTTTTAAGGATGGTTGCGTTGTTTTTCTTTCTTCATTCAATGTCGGCTCATCTTCTTGGGTTGCGATCATCTCATCTTCCTTGTTTGTTTTTTTCTGTGATCGTTTTTCATGCAACAATGGATGCGATCATATCCTCATCTTCGTTTTCATCTTTAGGCATCTCTTCTTCATTCAAACTCTGTTCATCGTCGGATTCATTAAGGTTTTCTTCATCAGGATATTTCATGGGATGGATAATGTCAAACCTGAGCTTCTGTCCATTCATGCTCAAGGTGTTCTCTCCTTTGTGCACATCAATCTGGCCATGACCAATTGATAAAAATGGTCACCCCAGGATAATGGGCACATCTTTGTCTGCTTCGTAGTCCAAGATGATGAAGTCTGCTGGTAATATAAATTTGTCGATTGTAACCAGCAAGAGATAGTGAAACTTCTAGGGTCGCGCATTTTCGGTGGGATTATAGATTTTGAGCTCTGTGTCAAAGCCATCGTAGCCAATTTACCAGTGCCTCTCTTCTTTTTCACCAATACATAATCAACAAGAACATTAGTACAAGTTCAATATTATTTTTCCAGTCAGACTGCTAGATTTTCCCCAGCTCAATCGCTGGTTAAAACAATCAACCCCAACTTGCCCACTGATTATCACATAATGTAAACATCCCCAGATTTACCACTGGTTTTCCCTGGCATGATCCTACATTTTCCCCAACACTTTCACACGTATACTAAGGCAACAACAATTCCTGTGGAAACTTTCCCTGTACCCTATTATCCTGCCAATGTGCACATAAACTATTTTTCCGCTAGCTATGCTTAGGTAACTTGACTATATTTCCCACCAACCGAAGCCGACTATATTTTTCTGCCAAGTACCTTTTCAAGCATGCTAACTATATATCCTGGGTACAATTTCAGTTTCCAAAACAAACATACAAGCAATATCTTAACAAGCATAGTAACAAGATAAACATATATCCCTAATCATGCCAATTTAACATTATCCCCTATATATATTTACCTATATATAGAAATTACATCAATAATACAACAACACAATAACCACTCACCTTGGTTGATTAGGAACATTTCTTTCCGAAGTTCCTTAGGTTTCCTTTTGAACCCTAAATTTCAGATTCAAATATTGGCTTAGATTACTCATAGTTCCAGACCTTATTTTAAGATACTTCCTTCTGCAAACATGTTCTAAAATGTCTCAGAAAGCTTACCATAAAATATAAGCTTAGAACTCCTCGTGGTTTGGCCGGGGTCATCAAAACATCAAGACTGGCTCAGCTTACTTGACAGCTCGACCCCTCTGTCTTTATATCATTCTCCAGCTCGATTCCTTGGAGCTTCTTCTCTGGCAGCAATACTCTAAAAACTAGACTCTCCTAGATTTCAAGTGGCTTTGGAGTCACTCTAAACGCATGAGTATTCTGGGAGAACTTCTCTTCCCTAGTTGATGATACTTCCAGATCTTCCTGTCCGACAGCATCTCCTTCTCTTGGAACTTCATGACCGACGCATGGTCTTGCTACTAACGCATGCGTTCCTCCATCAACACATAGTCTCCTCCCAATCAGCCTTCATACACTCTTCTGAATGTCCTTTAAGGAGAATTTGAGTTATGGTCTAAATTCCTTAGCCCTATTTATAGGCATTCAAGATTTCTCTAAGGCCGACACCTTCTACTTGGCCACATGTCCAAGTGTCTCTTCCTTACACTATTACCGCAATCTGGCATCAGCATAACCCAAGGTGTCTTGCTCCCTTTTACCAATGAATAGCCCTCAATTTTGCATGTCCTCTTGTGCATCCATCTCATTTGCTTAAGGCTTAATATTTCCTCCCAACAAGCCACATGTCCAGAGGACGACCTTGAATGCGTTCATCCCTCATATGCGTTCATCCTTCATATGCGTTCATCTAACCACACATGCGCCCATCCAGTTGCCACAACCGTCCTATGTCCAGACACCATCAATCGACTTATGCATCCATTCAATCTTTCCTTGTGCATTTAATTGACGCAACTTGTTCATATATGCTAGATGCTCATAAGGCTCATCTTTGGCCGCATATCCTTCTCTTTCGCATGGCTTACCTTTGTTCTATGTGCTCAACTAGGATAATGACCAACACTCTTTCAACGCATACTACTAGCTTATCCTATGCGTCCACATGCCTTTGAATGTCCAACGCATAGCATATCACCAATGCATAGTAACCTTTGGGTCGACTTGGTTCTCAACTCAACACCTTAAAGCATATCTCACCATCACCTAGGTTCTTGCTAACGCATCCCTTATGACCAACGCAACCATCCTCATGAACCTTGTTACCGCAAGCCTTAGGAACATAAGGAAAAATCACTATGCGTCCACCTTAGCTCATTCCATCGCCTAGCTCATACTTTAGCAAGGCCGCCACATCCATCGTATCCATCACATCCATCGCCACATGCCATCGCATACTGCCAACACATTCCTTCAACCGCATGCCTCTAACGCATTCCTTCAGCCGCATGCCTCCATCACATACTACCAACGCATTCCTTCGGCCTCATGCCTCCATCGCATACTACCATCGGCCGCATACACGCATACCATCGGCCTCATACTATAGGCCGCATCACCGCATACCCTTGCACCGCATGCCCTCGCCTCACCACATACCCTTGCACCACATGCCTTCAGCCAAACATTCTCAGTAGCAAGGTCGTCGCATGCCACAAATGCATAGCATCGCTGCATGACATCAACGCATAGCGTTGCCACATAGCATCACGTGTGACACCAACACATTGCTGTCATATACCATCGATGCATACCCCCATCACCGCATGCCATACATTTGCCGCATGCTACCAGCGCATCCCTTCGGCCGCATACTCCATCACCGCATGCTACCAATGCATTTCCTTCGGCCGCATACACGCATACCATCATGTCCATCGCATCCATCACATCCATTGCAGCCATCACACTGCATGCGTTCTTCTAACCTCTCAAGACAGTGGCTGCCGCATGTGTTGTCCTTGGCCATACTTCAGCCTCTCTCCATGCCCAAGTAACCTCTCAAGACTTTATGGCAAACGTATGGCACCACATCAATGCATAGTCCAAAACTTAGTCATTTTTCTCCTTGGCTTCCAACACATGGTTACTCTTGGCAATGCCTCTTGCCAATACTTCGGCCAATCATACGTCCAACTTTACAAACGCACGGTTGCCTTTTCAACTTATGCGTTAATATCTCCTAACTCTTAATGCATGGGTCCTTTTGACCTTACACTTAAAACTACTCAAGGAAAATCTATTCAACACTTAGAAATTTCCTTCTCTTCAACATAGGATTTAACTTTCACTTAGTTAATTTCCTTAATCATCTGCTTAAGTAGGAAAAATGGAAATCTGGGTTTCACACTAAGGATATAATCTAGGCTTTGAAAAGTCAGATTAGAATCTAGGCTTGGGAGAGTAAGATTAGAACCGCATAATCAAGAGGTAGAAGCTTAGGAATAAGCTTTGTTTGCTATTAACGCATCGCATGCACCCTAGAGATAGGTTATGATTGTATGTGGTCACTTTGTCCTTGTGTGCATTTTGCATCATTGCATAGGCAAGAAGTAGAGACTTAGGAATAAACTCTATAGACATTATCGCTTTCATCGCATGCATCCTAAAATTAGGAGTCATTGCATTTGCATTGGAAAATGAATTGCGGTCGCATAAGTGTGGCATGATCGCATAGCTTGAATGCATTCTTGAGAAACGCTAGCTAAAGACCTTCTCAACCCGTTCCGCCGCATACTTAGTGTATCTATCGCATAAATTACTCTTTTTTCAAATCCGCCGCATACTTTTTATACCTTAAACAACAAACCAACCAAACCATTGATTTAATTGTTATCGAAAAGTGATAAAAAATTACCATCGCATATTGTCTTCCTTAGTCCCTGTGTTTGACCTTGGGCTTACTAGGAAACTCAGTAGGATTTATACTTGGGTCTTACTGAGAAAACTTGTTTGCACAACGCATATTTCACCACCGCATTTTACTCTATTATTTCATCGCATAACGACACTCACCAAAGACTCGAGATTTTGATTGAGAGTTGGTCTAAGAGCATTTCTGGACTGATCGTGATAGAAAGAAGATCGTGATTGTACAAGGATTGAAGAAAAATCTGGTATTCGTGGCGAGAGTCAAGAAAATCGTGATTGGGATTTGAGCCTAATAAGGGGAGATTATTCTTCTTTATTAATTTATTTTTCACCATAATGATTGTTTGTTTATTGAATACTGTTAAAGGAATCATGCGTGGCTAAACTCTTTTATTCTAGGTTGTTTGTGGATTTTTGGGGTGTTACTTTGAGTATTGAATTTACAATTGATTGATTTATCATCGATTTCTAAATTATTTGTGCTTAATGCTTTTGATTAACTAGCCACTAATTGAATGAACTTATGTTAATTAGATTTCTCGAGAGAGAATTTAATTCGTTGGACCTAAATTTAGATTGTTATACGAAATTGCATGATAGTGAATTTTTATAAGGGGTGGGAAGGGTCTTAATAACTATTCAAGAGATAGAAGAGATTCGGGTCAATGGGTAGTTATTAGGATGGTTTGAGCTCGAGAGAGGATTTCCTGATTTTAGAACTTCGAGGCTCAATTTATCAATTTCAATCAATTGCATGTTATATTCATTGTATTCCCTAAATGAAACAACACCCTGGAATTGTTTTTCTTTGAATTTTTCTTGTGTGTGACTGAAATTTTTTGGTTATCCATAGTTGCAGATAAAAATCAACTTTTGGTTGCTTGATAAATTTGACAAAGAATTGTGATACCTAAGTTAGGAAAATTTTGTTCACGACGGTCCCTGAAGACGATACCCTATTTGGGATTTATTACTTCGATTACATGCGCTTGCGCATATCGCCAAGATTTTGGCGCTGTTGCTGGGGACTAGCACGAAATTTTTTTTCCAAGCTTAATATTGCTAAAGACTGAGTTGATTTTAATTTCGGCATATCTTTTTTTTGTAGTTGTTGCAAAATCATGTGTATGCAAAAAAAGTCAACAGAAGAGTTGAGCTTGATGCCATGGGAGACCGAGGAGGAGCTGTTAGAACAATTAGATATTATTTCCAACTAGCTATCCCTACAACCCAAATGGGCATTACCCAGGATCCAATTAATGCCAATAATTATGAGTTAAAACTTGGTTTAATTCAGATGGCACGGGACCTCACATTTAGAGGAGCTCCACATGAAAATCCATATTCGTTCTTTCCTGGAAATTAGTGGGAAGGTAAAATTAAATGGAGTCTCTTCTGATATCCTTAGATTGAGATTGTTTCCTTTTTATGTGCAGGACAAGGCGAAAGATTGGCTGGAGTCACTTGCAATAGGAAGCATAACAACATGGGATGAGTTAGCCAAAGCCTTTCTAAATAAATTCTTCCCTCATGCGAAAACGAGCAGACTGAGAACAAAAATTGGCACATTCAGACAGAGAGAGGACAAGCAGTTATTCAAGGCATGAGAGCGCTATAAAGAGTTGCTGCGAAAGTGTCCCCAGCATGGATACCCTGATTGGTTACAAATCCAGTTATTCTATAATGGGTTGACCAATACAACGAAATCCATCTTGGATGCTACTACAGGTGGCTCAATTTTTGCAAAAAATGCTGATGTTGCTCAGGCATTATTGGAGGACATGGCTGCCGCGAACTATAATTGGACCTCAGAACGATCTTCATCTAAAGTGATTGGAGTTTATGAACTCGATGAGGTAAATACTTTAAAGGCGCAGATGGCTACTTTGACTAATGGCATTAATCTCTTGTTTACAAGTACTCAACCATTGATTGCATCGATGGTAGCTTGTAATACACTCACATCATAGAAGGTACCTAACGCTAAGCAGGAAAATTATGTGCGCCAAGTGAATCAATTTCAAGGAGCCCATAAAAATTCTTATCAGATGAACCAACCCACCCATTATCACCCAAGTTTGCACAATCATGAGAATTTTTCATATGTTAACAATAAGAATTTTTGCAGGCACCTCCAGGTTTTTCTGAAAAGAAACCATCTGTGGAAACTTTGCTTGGGATTTCATAAAGGAGTCAAGGAGCAGAACCAATTTCTTGGAGAGCACAATAACGAGTGATGGGAAAGCTCTCCAGAACCTTAAGGTTCAGGTTAGCCAGATCGCTGCTACATTGAACACAATGAACAAAGGAGTTTTCCTTAGCTATAAAGAGAAAAAACCCAAAGGAAGAGTGCAAATCAATAACATTGAGATGTGGGAAAAATATTATGCATCTTGTGACAAACCAGACAGAGGAACAGGTGGTATTGAGTCCTTCAGCTGATAATGTGAATCAAGGGGAAAAGGGTGTTGCTTCTATATCATCCAAAGCAGGGAGTAATTCTGAACATTCCCTTGCTGTATTGACTAAAATCCCCTATCCCAAGCGCTTTCAGAAAAAGAAATTGAATGATCAATTTGTTAAATTTCTGGATATTTTTAATAAACTTCACATTAATATTCCTTTTGCAAATGTGTTGGAACAAATGCCAAACTATGTGAAATTCATGAAGTAAATGTTGTCTTCAAAGAAGAAGCTTGAAAAGTATGAGACGGTTAGCTTAAATGAGGAATGCAGTGCTATATTGCAAAAGAAGCTACCAAAAAAATTGAAAAATCCTGGGAGTTTTACAATTCCCTGCACTAGGGGAGTTTGACGGTAAATAAGGCCTTGTGTGATTTAGGAGTCTCAATTAATCTAATGCCTTTATCTTTGTACAGGAAACTAGACATAAGATAAGTACAGTTGAAGACAATCTCATTGTAGTTGGTAGATCGTTCCCTCACTTACCCTCGTGGTGTAGTAGAGGATGTTCTGGTTAAAGTCGGAGATTTCATCTTCCCAGAGATTTTGTGGTCCTAGACATGGAAGAAGATGCTGAAATTCCCATCATCCTTGGACGACCATTCCTAGCCACAAGTAGATATTTGATTGATTTTATGATGGCAAGCTTACACTTTGGGTGAACGATGAAGAGGTAAAATTCAACATCTTTCATACTTCCAAACCCAATGAGCCTGTAAGTTTGTGTCAAGAGATCAACGAAGTAGATGGTAAACATTCCGAACAATCTCTTGTTGAAGGAAAGGGCAAGGAAAAGGTAAGTTGTTCTAAATAATCTCCAAAGGAAGGTACAGTAAATTTTCTTGATTATATTCGTAAGGGAGATATTGAACTGGTGGACAAAGGGAGAAAAGATTATGCTTTTTTCTGATAACTATTCTTTGACTAATTTCTTATTGTTGGAGTGTATTAGCAAGCAACGTAAGTAACAAGGATCAATAAGCACTCTAATTCATTAATTTTGACAGAAACTAAAGCATGCTCATACAGAAACAGGTGAGTTTCTAGTCATACCTTTGTAGAACTTCTTCAAAGCTCGATTCCAGCTGCAGATTTCTCTAAATCTTGTTATAAACCACATCAAAATCCTTCCCCACTATTCTCTTGGAGCTCTAGATTGAGTTGTGGGACTCAAAATAAGCTTGAATGAAGGGAACTTGGAGAAGAACTCACAGCAGCAACCCACTTGAAGAACACCTTGTTCAACACGAATTTTTCAGCAAAAATTCTATCGATTACATGTCTCAATTCCACTCCAATCTTCTCAATATATTGTAGACTATCATGCAAAGAAGACGGCTGCATGAGATGCAGCTCATGCTTGGAGTTATTGAAACCAAAGAAATGGGTATTGTGTGAGCTACCATGAAGGTGTAATGGAAAAAACCGAAAATCCATTTTTGTGTTTTTCTATCTTTTTCAACTTTTTCAAATTGATTTCAAAAATCAATTTGATTTATAAAATTGAAAATATTATTAATTTTACAAAATTAATTTCACAAATTATTTTTTCTAATAAAATTAATAAACAATTATTTAAACAATTTAAATAATTCTAATTAATTTAATATCAAATATTAAATTAATTTTACACAAATCCACCTTCATATATTTAAATATTAATTCTTCAATTCTGTTTAATTCTTAAAATTAAGCGTGTAATTATATCTCATATAATTACTAATTCCTTTAATTCTAATTTGAACGTTTCAAATTAACTTATCACGCTACTCTAAAGCTAATCCATTTACGAGCTAGTAGGGGGACCTCGCGGACCTACAGTTCATGGGCTCCAATGATTCGAGATTAATTGACTAAACTCATTACACCAAATTAACCCCCATTCGTTAACTAATGGGTCACTCCACTAAAGCCCATAGTTGAACTCCTCTCACTATAGATATATTTTGTCTATTCGATATAACCATGATTAGTAAGTTAATCCTTCACAGGTTGTTCGTAATAACGGTTGGGTCAAATGTTTGTTTTACTCCCAAGATTACCTCTTGTTCCTTAAGTCCCACTGATCTTCTAATGAACAATTTATTTGTGATCCAATCAATAAACCGAGTCCCTTTCATGCCAATGAGAGGGTGTGGCCCCTTGTTCAAGACCCAGAATCAGCACTTAAGGGAACAACCTCTCTACTATCTCTAAAAGTTGGTAGGAGTGAATTCCTTGTCGCACCTTATGTCCCCAGCAATCTACCCGGTCTTACCCCTGAAATGGGAGTTTATTGAGCCGACGTTGTTGAGCCAACCCTCACCTATGAAAATCTAAGGATAATCCTGAATAAAAAGGAGTTCATAGTTAGCTCCGGATTAAGGTCAAGTTACCTATGTCATCATTTTGAAATAGTCAGTCTTTAACAGTAAATAGCACTATAAAGTAAGAGTGATTGATTTCCTGGTCCAATATTGTACAAAACCCATGTTCATAGGACGCCCTCACTCCTCATGTCATAACATGTACAAATTAAGATCACTTCGTTTGTAGCACTTTACAACTCTTTGTAACAACTATAGTGTAAGCCACATCCAACAGTGTTACCAGAATAAGGCACCCAATCTTATTCATATACTATAGATCATTTTGACTATTTACTCGAACCTGATCTACTTTTATGTCTCTACATAAAGTTCAAGTACTCATGTAATAGTCAAGGATCTTTTAGGTTTAGTGGATTTCTATTAAGCAATACATATATTCAATAACAACTTATTAAATTTTCATAATAAGTTTTATTGTTTACAAACCACGAGTTTTAGGACATATAACCCAACATTTATGTGAATGTCAATGCGGGAGAAAAATATATATTTCAGGTGTTGTTGAAAGTTGTCTGAATTAGAGACCTGGTTATCTAAAGACGTTAAACTAAGTGCTTCTTGGGAGGCAACCTGTGTTCTTGTTTTAATTCAACTTTATGCTATTTGTTATTTGATTGGTTTGATTTTTTTTAAAAGATAGAGAGCCACCTCATGAGTATTTTATTTTGATCCTCAGGTTGGAGATGATGCTCAAGTGTTTTCAAGCAATAGTTCGCCATCCAGATTCGTGAATCCCTACTCATTACCCAGGCTTGTATCACTCATTTTTGTGTGATTATTTTAGATGTTATGCATTGGGGACGGTGCATCTTTTTAAGTTTGGAGCGAGAGGCGTAATTTGTGCTTGAATCTTGTGCTTTTATGCATGATGTTTTGGGTTGATTGTCTTATGCATGTTATTGTTGATTTTAAGGAAAAATTGAAAAATTTTGAAAATTTTGAAAAAGAGTTGATTTTGATTAGGAAGAATGCTAAGACTGATTGAATTGTGTTCTTTGGTTACTTTCTTTTACTATGATGGTTGATGAGTCACTCATGATGTATGCCATACTTTGAAGTAGAAATTGGATTAACATAGTCCTGTCTTGAGTGTTCTTCGTTATGAATCCTTCTTTGTATCCTCTGTTATCTTGAGCATGAACCACTTTAATTTAGAACCTCTAACTGAACAAAGCATTGATTTAGGTCAATTTGGTTGTCACCTCGAAAGGCCCCACTGAGAGAGTGTTTTGCATGATGGTTTGTAATGTTAGACTAAAAGGAAAGAAAATAATGATGTTATTGCTATTGAAAAAAGATAAATAAATAAAAAGAAGAGTATACTCATGTGCTTAAAAGAAATACCTTTTTCTTATTGTAAACTTGTAATGTGTATGCATGGATGGGGGTAAAAAGAGTCGCCTTTGCTGTGATCAGTTAGGACACCTAGGAATTGACTAGGTATGGTTCCCTGCAGTGGATGTGTAAAAGCTAGTGCTCCTAGGTAAAATGATGTAGGTTTAGGGCCCTTTTGCTAGAAAAAGAGAGATAGAGAGAGAAACGAAAATAAGGCACCTTAATGGACATATTACTTCCTTGAGTGTGGTGATGCTTGATGATTGGTGCTTGAGCTAGATTAGAGGGAAAACTGATGAAGCTTAATTAAATCTTAAGTTAGTTTTTGAGTTTTGAATAAAAAGAGGAGTCACACACATACACATAGAGGATACAAAGTTTTGGCTTTAGAGACTCTCAACGATTAGGATGTGTATGAATTTTTCTGTGGATAAGTGTTGTATATGTTGAGAAGCTAATGAAACCGGAATAAGAGATTGCATGCTTTGAACCTTTTCATTTTAGTATTCATTACTTCTCCTACTTTGTGTTTCTTTCTTTTCTTTACTCGATACTAGTAAAGATTTAAGTTTGGGGTGGTGAAAAGCATCTAAAAAGTCAAATTTAGAACTAATATTGCTAGTTTTGATAAGTTTGACATGGTTTATTGAATAATTTCAAGAATCTAAGCATTAAGAGCAATTTGTGCGAAAATGATAAAAAACCAGGGGCAAAACTCTAATTTTGTGCAATTACAGGTTGGCTATAGAATTAGAAAGAAGCCAAGGACCCAAGATCAAGAAAAGAGGCAAATTTGAAAGGCAATTCATGGGAGCCAGCATTGGAAGAACGTTGCAACGCTGCTCCCTAACACTATAGACCCGAGAGCAAGTTGGAATAGGGCAGTGTTGCAATGCTACGACTTTAAAGCACGGCTCGCATGACACTAGCGTTGCAACGCTGCAAGCAACTTATAAATATCAGTGTGCACCACCAAGTCTGAAAGGAGAAAAAAAATAGAGAGCCTACTTGATAGATTCTAGTCTGTACAAGAGCAGAAACAGAGCAATTCTAATCGTTTTTGGTTGAAGACTCGAGATTTTGATTGAGAGTTGCTCTGAGAATTTCTGGATTGATTGTGACAGGAAGAAGATCGTGATTGTACAAGTGCTGTTGAAGAACAACCCGGTATTCATGGCGAGGGTCAAGAAGTTCGTGATTGGGATTCGAGCCTATTGAGAGGATATCGTTCTTCTTTGTTATTTTATTTTTTGCCATAATGATTGTTTGTTTATTGAATATTATTATTGGAATCATGCATGGCTAAACTCTTATTCTAGGGTGTTTGTGAATTTTTGGGATGTTACTTTGAATATTGAATTTATAATTGATTGATTCTGCATAGATTTCTAAATTATTTATGCTTTGCTTTTGATTAAATGGCCACTAATTGGATGAACTTAAGTTAATAGATGTCTCGAGAGATAATTTATTTCACTGAACCCTAGATTGTTATTTGAAATTTCATGAGAGTGAGTTTAGAATAATAAGGGGTGCGATTGAAGGGTCTTAATGTTGTAACCATTCAAGCGATAGAAGAGATTCGGGTCGATGGGTAGTTATTAGAATGGTTTGAGCTCGAGAGAGAATTTCCTGATTTTAGAACTTCTAGCCTCAATCTATCAATCTCAACCAATTGCATGTCATATTCATTATATTTCCTAAATGAAACAACACCCTGGAATCATTTTACTCATGTCTAAATGAATTGTTCTTGTGTGTGACTGAATTTTTTTTGTTACTGTAGTTGCAGATAAAAATCAGAATTGTGATGGCTAAGTTAGGAAAATTTTGCTCATGTCAGTCTCTGAGGACGATACCCTATTTGGGATTTATTACTTCGATTGCGTACGCTTGTGCATACCGTCAACTCATCACATACATCCTAGAGATAAGATAGTGTGGCTATGTACACTGAGAAGTGTAAGTTCTAATCTCGAATGCATTGCTTGAACACATGATTTATATATTTACTTAGGAATTGTTAGCGAATATTCTTCCCAACCCTATCATCGCATATCTACATTTCACAACCATCGTGTATACTGGTTTACTCAAAGTATAAACCCTATCACACATAACTTAGTGTTAGAGTAGTACCAAAATCAATTTGATTAGTATTCAATTGCATCAAGATTAAAGCATTAGACTTCATGGCATACTTGTAAGCAATCCCTGAGTTCGACCCTAGACTCACCAGGGCTCTAATTGAGCTTGCACTTGGGTTCGACTAGATAAAATAGTGTGTTATAACCTCACAATTAATATTCATTTCATTGCATAGTAGGATCGCATCAAGTTTTTGGTACCTTTGTTAGGGATTGTGGTAACCAAGTGTGCCAAAACTATTGTTTTTTATTTTCGTAGATTTCAATTGTTGGAGTATTGCACCTTGACTACGAGAAAGGTACAAACGTTCTATGAGTGAAGGGTTGACTTCTAAGTTTTTATACGACCCAAAAATCGAGAGAAGTTTTCGTAAAAGACAGAGAGCAAATAGAAGAAGATGACATAATAGAACTCAAAGGACGACAAAACAACAAGATCATCTAGAAGTGCCACGAGCAGTGATCAATAATGATGATGATGTACTTGCCAGCCCCATTCTACTGGCAAACGATTGCAACAGACCCATTAGGGATTATGCATCACCAAACTTATATGATTTCTCACAAGGAATCCTGCGACCAACCTTGGACAAGACTAGATTCGAAATGAAGCCTGTAATGCTTCAAATGATTCAAACGACTAGCTAGTTTGGGGGATGCCGTGGCGAGGATCCTCAAGCCCATCTGAGGAGTTTTATTAAAATATGCAGCATATTTGTATTCCTTAACATCACCCCAGAGGAAGTAATACTCACATTATTCCCATTTTCGTTATGCGATGATGCCAGAAAATGGGCATACTCGCTTGAACTAGGTGAAATAACATCCTGGGAGTAAGTAGGAGAGAATTTTATCAAGAAGCACTTCCCACTGACAGAGAATGCAAAGAGAAGAAGGTTAGTTACTGACTTTCAGCAAGAAGAAAACAAAACGCCCAGTGATGCGTGGGCGAGATTCAAGAGGCTAGTGAGAGATTGCCCACATAACGGACTCCCCGACTGCTTACAGATGGAATTTTTTTATTATGGTTTAAACTCAGCATCACAAATAGTAGTAAATGTTGTTGTAGCAAATGAACTACTGAACAAAACATACATTGAGGATGAGAACATTCTTTATAGAATTTTGAAGCATCATGAAGACTAGCAAGAAAGTAAATATGGGTCAAGGTTGAATAACGGAAGTCAGAATAATGATGCTATCACTTCATTGCAAACGCAGGTGAGCACAATGACTAATTTATTACAGGCGATGACCATGACTAACACTAGTTCGAGAAGCGGGCAAGTGAATGCAATTGCTCAAATGACTAATGAAAGTTACATTCTTTGTGAAGAACCTCATTCTTTTGAGGTATGTCCATGCAACCCACAATCTGTCTACTTCATAAAAAATAACCCTTACTCCAACACCTACAATCCTTGTTGGTAAAATCATCCCAACTTATCATGGGGTGGTAATCAATAACTACAAGCCAATTCACACAATGCCTAAAGAGATGGACCACCTCAAAGACAAAGTGGGCACCAACAAACAGCTAGCTCATCTCAAGCATCAACCTCATATTCTTTAGAATACTTATTTAAAGAATACATACAAAAGAATGAAATAGCTCTCCAAAATCAAGCAATGCCAATTCATGATCTTGAAATTCAAATGGGTCAAATCGTAGGAGAATTGAAAAATAGGCCCCAAGGTTCACTCCCAAGTTCCACCGAAATTCCTTACAATGTGGGGAATTCAGTTAAAGGACAATGTCAAGTGGTGACATTAAGGAGTGGACATGTTGCAACAGAGACTGTGGAAGGAAAATCAAGAAGAAGTGCAAAAACATGTGTCTGATGAAAGCGTTTATATGGAGCAAACAAGTGAAGCTTAAGAAGAACCAAGAGTCGCAGCCTCTGCGTCAAAAGCATCAAATGAGGTACAATTACCTCCATTCCCACAGAGACTGAGAAAAAAGAATGATGAATGTCAGTTTCAATGCTTTCTTGGAATACTAAAATTACTGCACATCAATGTTCCTTTCATCGAGGCGATAAAACAAAAGCCAGCATATGCCAAGTTCTTGAAGGACATTATATCCAAAAAGAGGAAATTAGGTAATTATGAGACAGTAGCTTTGACACAATATTGCAACACTATTATTCCTCCAAAGATACGGGACCCAGGGAGTTTCACAATTCCTTGCTCTATTGGTGGAATTTACATTGGACATGCCTTATGCAATCAAGGAACAAGCATAAATCTCATGCAACTTTCAAATTCCAAACAGCTGGAAATTAGAGAACTTACGCCCACTACATTTACCCTTCAATTAGCAAATTGATCTCTGGTGCATCCGGAAAGAAAGCTCGAAGATGTGCTTGTCAAGGTGGATAAGTTCATTCTTTCTGCAGATTTCATTATATTAGATTATGAAGCAGATAAAGATATCCCCATCATTTTGGGACGACCATTCCTATCTATGGGAAGAATTCATATTGATGTACATAAGGAAAAAATTATGATGCACATCAAAGGCCAACAATTGAAATTTAATATCTTGAAGGCAATGAACTACCCCGATGAGATTGATGTGTACGAGGCAGTTGCGTTGGAAGATGAATGGCCCTGCAAGTTTAAGTTTGAATTTGATGAAGATATGGAATTGGAAGACAAAACCACTGCATCACTTGAATCATGCTATGCGGTGAGAGAAATACAAAAAAAAAAATTGAACCATTAAGTGTGAAAAAAAGGGAACCTGTGTTGGATTTATAGGCTTTGCCTACCTACTTTAAATATGCATTCCTTGAACAAGATGAGGCCCTACCAGTTATTATCTCAGCCTCACTCCCAAAAGAGAAAGAAGCAGCCTTGTTAAAAGTCTTAAAAAAGTATATCAAGGCAATAGGATGGACTCTTGTCGATATCAAAGGTATTACTCCATCTTATTGCATGCATAAGATAATACTTGAAGAAGGGAAAAGAGGATCCGTCGAACCTCAATGTATTGGGTTTTATCTCCTAAAACTCATGATTTGAAAAAAATAAACTTATTTTGTTAATCAATAAAGATGTTATTGAAGTTTAATTCAATAAATTAGTTATTGAATATATGAATTGCTCATTACGTTTTAGAAATAAATCCAATAAACTTAAGATCCATGGCTATTACATGAGTACTAAAACTTTATTTGAAGACATAAGAGTAGATCAGGTTTGAGTAAATAACCAAAATGATTAATAGTATACGAAT
Organism: Benincasa hispida; assembly: GCF_009727055.1. Classification (NCBI taxonomy): domain Eukaryota; kingdom Viridiplantae; phylum Streptophyta; class Magnoliopsida; order Cucurbitales; family Cucurbitaceae; genus Benincasa; species Benincasa hispida. The sequence continues at coordinate 2,135,917 of NC_052351.1, read as the reverse complement.
AAGATTCGGTACCTTATTTTGGTAACATTATCGGATGCGCCCACTCTGTAGTTATTACAATCATTGTAAAGTGCTACAGACGAAGTGATCTTGATTCGTTCATGTGGTGACATGAGGAGTGGGGGTGTCCTATATAAAAAGTTTCCACAAGATCGGACCAAGAATAAGTCACTTTTACTTTATAACGCTATTTATTGTTTAAGATTGACAATTTCAAAGCGATGACCTAGGTAACTTAACCTTAATCCTGAGCTAACTCTGAACACCTTTTTATTTAGGATTATCCTTAAATTTGCATGGGTAAGGGTTGCCTCAATAGTACTGGCTCAATAAGCCTCCCATTTCAAGGGTAAAACGGGGTAGATAGCTGGGGACATAGGATGCAAGATGAAACTCACTCTTACCCACTTTTAGGGTTAGTATAGAGGTTGTTCCCTTATTTAAAATTGATTTTTATAGAAAAATTTTAAAGAATTTATTTATTGAATTTATTTTTAATTTGATTAAAAATAGAATTTAATTGAAAATTGGAAGAAAAAAAAACACTAAAAGTGGGATTTTTCCACTTTAAACACCTTACTCACTAATCCATTTAAATCCACTGAAATTTTTGAAGTATAAGCTATTGTGTGGTTATGCAATCTGATTGCATGGATTTCCTACTTAAAATACACAAAAATTTGAGCTGAATGGGTCATGCAAAAATTGCATTTTACTGGATTTCTTAGTTGAAGAAGGAATTCTTCAACTTCTATAAAAACAGTGTGTCTTCTCCAAAATTTCCTCTAATCTCAGTTTATTTTGAGTCCTACGACTCAATCTAAGGTCCTAGAGAATAGTAAGGAAGATCCTTTGGTAGACCACAAGCTTTTGGAGAAGTAATTGAAGATGATTTCGTGTATTGAAGAGAGTCTTCAAGGTATGTTGCTGAAACCCTCATTATATTTTATGAGCATGCTTAATTTGAAGCTAAAATCAATGAATTAAAGTGCTTAATGATCTTGTTTTCTTTCGCTGCATGTTTACTAAATCCAACAATCGGTATCATAACATGATTTAAGTACTCAAATCGTGTTAAATTTAGCTTGGTGGGTGTTTTTCATAAAATATGAAAATGGTGGACTGACATGGTTTTTCTCAAATTTGGCATTAAATTCTCTTCACTTATATTGTAATTCTTGTAATTGGCTCTTGTTTGATGGATCTTAATGTGTGCTTAAGTGTCCGTAATTTTATTAGAGTTAATAGAGTTGAATTTAAGTTGTAATTAGCATTGCAACGCTGCTCTTTGTTTTTAGCCCATATTTGAAGAACAACCCGTGACATTACAACCTGGGATGCAACATCGCGACATTGTTCATCCCAGCTTAGAAAGTGCATGTGAGCCCAAACCGACAATTCAAGTCAACCGATTTAGCCGGTTCAGGTCAAGGAGGCCTGCTTCAACCTTTTCCAAACCAGTTCAACCCATTTTGTTGCTTTGGAGGTTCGGTTTGGGTGATTCGGGTTCGATTTGGGTTGATTTGTGCGGTCCATAAATGTTTTGGAGCTGGTTTTGCTGATTATTGTAATAACTTAGGTCGTTTGCTTACTTTAAATACCAAAACTAATCCATATCAGTATGTGTTTAATTATTTATACATATGATGTATATTATAATTAAATAAATCTTATATGTGCATATAGTATGCAATGTAGATTTAAAATCCCACCATAGAAAGCAGGTTGCATGCATTGAAAGTATGTTATAAGGAGTTATAATATATAGTATGCATGTTTAGGGTTTCAAGTGTTTAATATAAGGTATTATATTAAATCACAAAATACTTGATCATTGTTGTGGATTCATGATAACTGATAGAAATACACGTTATTATAGCTCAAATAAGTAAAACAATGAGAGAATGCGATAGGAAAATAAGCAATATCATGTCCGAAAGCGCTAAATTGATAGGAATTGCGATCACAAGTGCTCATCACATAAAAGTGGTTAATTTACTTATGTTGTGTAGAAAATGCGATGGCGCAAGGGAAATTGCGTTCCAAAGGAACAAGGTGTCAGCGCGCTTGAAGATTGTGATCGCAAGTCATGCGATCGTATGCGATCGTGAGAAGCTTCTTAAAAAGGTGGCCGCATAAAGACTAGCATCAAGGTGACAACATAATAAATCATGATGGGACAGAAAGCTGATAACGATCAAATCCAAATTTAGTTGACAAGCCATTAAAGCCACACTGTAGCAAGTACACTCAACTTTCAGTGACCACTAATCGGCACATCAGAGCAGGGGAATTAATGACGCCCATCATTGCAATCATTAACAAGAAAGGCTGCTTCACCTTGAGCTTTATAAATACCGAACGCCACCAGTGTAAAAGGGGTTAACAAGTTAAGAAGTTAGAGAGTTAGTAGTCCGTTCACGCACATACTCGTACACTTAGAGGATAGAGAAAAGCAAAGAGACGAGGAAGCCAAGAGATCATTCCTGGACAAATTAAGAAACTGCCGGAAAACGTTACAAAGGAGAGAGGGCCAACACTTACGAGAGCAAGAATATACATTTGGAACAGAGTTGGAGTGAAAAAGAACAGTGTAAAAGGCCACGAGAAGTAAGGTATTGCTTACCGGGCTTCTTATCTCTCAAATCCATTTGATATTTTGTATTAAGTACTTTATTTACAGCAAATGGAAATCTCATTTCAATCTATGTTCAATCTCTTCATACTTCGCATGAGTAGCTAAATTTCTAAATGGGTTGAGAAGTGCTTAGCTAGCATGACTTAAGATTTACATTTTATGCGATCATCTTGTCTTATGTATGCGTCGTTCACCCTTTAAAGATACTTGAGAGTGAAGTTTAAAGATAGAATCTAGACTTGAAAGAGTCAGATTAGAATCTAGGCTTGAGAGAGTCAGATTAGAACTGCATAAACAAGAAATAGAAACTTAGACATAAGTTCTATTGCTATTAACACATCGCATGCACCCTAGAAATAGGAATGATTGTATGCGGTCACCTTGTTTTATGTGTACATTATTCATCATCGCATAGACAAGAATAGAGGCTTAGACATAACTCCTATAGACTTTATCGTATACACATCGCATGCGTCCTAGAAGTAGGAATTATGGCATTTTGCATTGAGAGATGACATGATATTATTTGTGTGTAGCATGATCGCATAACTTGTGCATAGTCTTAGGAAATGTTAGCTAAACCCCTTCTCAACCCCTTCATCACATACTCATTGTAACTCTATGCATTCATCAATTCTGCATTCAAACTCCGTCACATAGGAAAAACTATAATCAAAACACCATCCACTTCATTTTTTTTTACTACCGCAAGAGAATCAAAGTGACTGTCGCATATTTACTTAGTAGTCCCTGTGTTCGACCCTGGACTTACCAGGAAACCTAATAAGGCTTATACTTGGGTCTTGTTAGGAAAACTTGCATGATCACCGCATAACACACGTCACCGCAAAATCACATCACAATTTCTACACATCAATGCAAAGTATGTCTAAAATTTTATAAGTTGTTATAAAATTGGATTAGACATTTTAAATCCATAACAAAGATAAGATGCATGCTCATGTAGGTTAACAACTTATCTTAATAGTTAAAATAGGTTGTTATCTTGTAAAACTGTGGTTACAAACTCAACCGATATATAATCCTGTCTAAGGCTTGAGGTAAGTTGACGGTCTATAAAACACCTCCTATCGAGGATTATGGCCGAATAATTGAGCATTCTTAACCTGGTTTTATGAGCATATGTGAGTGGTATGAGGTTTTAAAACTAGTTTATCACCTAGACATCGTAGGTTAATTCCAAATATAATCGTTATACTTGGAAAATCACCTAGACTTAGGTTTTTTAATTAGCCAGAACATACCTAAGTAAAGATTTACCCAAAAACAAATAGAACACTTTAGTGGGAGATTAATAACATATAGGATATGTTGTTCTTAACTCTCACATGCCAAGAGTTCACACCGTGAGTGAAGGATCTCTTACCAAAGAGTTTCATGAGCGCGTTCGGATCGCTCCAATTTCACAGTGACTGAAATACAGCAATATACATTCAAACGTACAGTTATACAAACAAAAAGTAATTATGGGCATGCTATGAACAACAAAATATGAGTTGCCATATCAGTTGAAGACATTCTTCAAACTTCGGAACTCAATGCAGTGGAAACCTCCACGTGATTTACCAACACCCAATAGAAGCGTCGACTGCAGTAGCACGCCCAACCACAAGATCACGAACGCAACGGGATGACACCAACAGAAAAGAGCCCCGGGTATTCTCAGAGTGAGAACCCAAAGCATGGTCTTTGGTGAATTTGGTAGAGGAAGGAGGAAGACCAGATCATGTAGGCGATAAGCAAGTGGGAGGGAAAAAGACGCTATCGTATAGAAAAATGCTTATCGTTTAGGAGAAGCTACACGATCGTGTAGATTTTACTGAACGATTGTTTAGAAAAAGGTATACGATCGGTTAGCTAACACGACACACTATACGATCGTTTAGGGAAGCTATCCGATCATTTAGGACTTAGTGTGTGATCGTTTAGGTGCGAGGTGGACGATCGTTTAGGCGGAGAGTGACTATCATTTAGGCTCTCAAATACTTAAGCGATTGTTTACGATTTCACCAACGCGCGCTCCTCTATCTTTTCCGGATGATGATTCAAAATGAAATTATTTTCATTTTAATTCATTGGTTACAATAATCGATGCTGCCCACTATCCCACATCCGAACGTGAAAAATTGGCTTAATTATCATAAAATTAACCAATTAATTAATAATAAATATAATCATATTATATGTTTATCATATAGTTTGATATCACATATCTATTATAGTATTTTCTCCTCTACTTGATATAAATCATATTTATATCTAATTTCCTCCAAAATAATGTATCTCATACATTTAGCCAATTATATCATATATAATTAACCAGTTCAATTATATCGTATATATAATTCGAACTTCCTTTTATCAATTTGAACATTTCAAATTAACCAAAACACTGATTCTCGACTTTATCAAGCTACCCAGGGGACCTAATGGACCTGTGCTCAAAGCTCCAACGGTCCGTGAATAGTTGACTAAACTCTTTAGCCACGAGATCCACCATCCGTTAATTGTCAGGCATCCACTAAAGACCAACAGCTGAACTCTTCTTACCATAGATATATTTCTATATCCATCGAATATAACCAATCATGATTACGATGATCCTTCACAGATGCTCATAAGTACAGTTGGGTCAAATTACCGTTTTCCCTTATAGTTATATCTCACTCCTTAAGTACCACTGATTCCTCTAATGAACAATACAACATAGTCCAACTATGTGTGAACACATCTCGGGCCAAGAGAAGTGTGTTGCGCACATCGTTCAAGGCCCTGGAATCAGCCCTTAAGGGAGCTATCTATCTACTTACCATGCCTCAGAAAAAGAGTGAATTCCATCTTATGTAGCTGAGTCCCAGCTCCCAAATTAGATGAATCCCCAAAATTGTAGGTTTGAATCGGCGACCTGGCCACTCGCAACCTATACAAATCAAAGGACGCCCTCAAAGGCAGGAGTTCCCAACTCACTCAGGATTAAGGTCATGTTACCTATGGTCATCCTAGTGAAGTGAAGTCTCTGCCATGAACGGTGTTATATAACGAGACGTTAACACTTCGTGGTCAAGTCTTATACAAACTCATTGCATAAGACACCCCCACTTGCATGTCCCCAACACGAATGATCAGGATCAAACCATCTGTGATAGGTCATAACACTTGTGACCATTCCACAAAGCAGGTTACGTCTGTAGCGTTACCAGGATAAGGTTTCCCTCATATATTCATATACTACAGACCATTTTAGTTATCACTCAAGACATGATCCACTTATATGTCACCACATACATGTTTGAGTCACATACAGATAACCAGGAATTTTATGTTTATTGGTTTGTGGTAAAGCAAATAAAACAAGCAATTGAGTAAAATACAAGATGTGAAGTAAATATCATATATTACACAACACAAGCGTTGGTATAAACTGTTTACAAACTACAGAACACGAGACTTTAGGGCATCAACCTCAATAGTGAGATCTATACAACGCTTCGTGTCACCCTGAGAGTGACCTCCACTTGGAAAGTGTTTGCATGGGTCAATAGCAAGATGGATAGGGGAAGTAGTTCATAGTAAGTAGGTGAAGGATGTGTCTCAACATGTCCTGCAGTCTCTTCCATTATTTTGGACATTGAGATTCCTATTTTGCGCCTACATGTCAACTTTATGCAATCTACGCTAGTCATTTGCGGTGACTATCCCCTCGGGGTGTTGTAACATAAGATTCGGAATAACTTAAACTCCAGGAAATGGATAAGATTTCTTAGGTCGATTCCCAACCTTGACTCTCCAATTCGGTAGCATCATTGGGGCTGCTAACCTCTGAGATTTAAAAATTGAGGGTTACACTTACAGAATTACTAAGTGTTAGTAAGTTCTTGACCAAAAATGGTAACTAACTGACTATCGAAAGATGAGTTATTTTGGAGATAGTATTTAGTTAAGAATGTCTTTCTTTAGTGAAGGAGTATTTGACTACCCCTCAATAGCACTTATTATGACTCATTATAATATCGTTGCAAATAAAATAATGAAATTTAGATACATTATTACTATTCTAAAATATGATTGGATTTAAAACCAATTCACTAATAAAATTTGTTTATTTTTCAGAATGACTAGCTCATTAATTCAGTTGTTGGCTTCTGATAAACTTACTAGGGATAATTATGCTACATGGAAATTGAATCTAAATACGATACTGGTAATAGATGATTTAAGGTTCGTTTTAACTGAGGAATGTCCTTCAAACCCCGGCTCAAATGCAAACCGAATTGTTCGAAAAACATATGACAATTGGCTAAAAGAAAATGAAAAAACATGAGCCTATATTCTTGCCAGCATATCTAATGTCTTGGCTAAGAAATACAATCACGTGCATACCGCTAAAGAGATTATGAAATATCTGCGGGGGATGTTTGGACAACCATCCTTCTTCTTTAGACATGGTGCCATCAAATACGTTTACAATTTTCGTATGAAAGATGGGGCCTCTGTTAGAGAACATGTCCTGGACATGATGGTCCATTTCAATGTGGCAGAGGTAAACGAAGTTGTCATAGACAAGAAAGTTCAGGTCAGTTTTATTCTAAAGTCTCTTCCGAAGAGCTCTTACAATTCTGCACCAAAGCGATGATGAACAAAATAGAATACAACTTGAAACTCTTCTAAATGAGCTATAGAATTTTCAGTCCTTGAAACTCTTCTCAATGAGCTACAGACTTTTCAGTCCCTCTTGAAAACTAAGGGACAGGAAGCAAAGGTAAATTTTACCACTGTAGATAAAAGAGGATCGTCCTCTAAGATAAAGTCTGACTCTGCTTCTTCATCCAAGAATAAAAGTATTCCGGTGAAACAGAGTAAAAAGAAAAAGAAGGTTTTTACTGGCCAAAGCTGTAGATAAAGGAAAATGTTTCTACTACAATGAAGATGGGCACCGGAAGAGAAACAACCCAAAGTACCTTGCGGAAAAGATAGTGGAGAAAGAAAAACAAGGAAATTAGTTCTTGAAGATTGCTTGCAGAAAAAGAGATAATTCTCCAAGTGGGAGATCTTGAAGTTGTTATTAGAAGATAGACCTATGTACTTTTGTTAATGTAATGAAAGGTTTTGTATCTATCTTTTGTGAAGAGCAAGTTATATAGAAATATCCTTTTGTCATAAATGAAGTGTTCATTAACAAAAGAAGTATTTTAATTATTCTACTATAAAACAATTTCTATGTTAAAACCAACCAAAGTAAAGGTCGTTTTAAATATTTAGATATTTAAATAGCTGACAAAAGAACCCTTAAAACTTGAACATTCAAACCTATATGGTCCAACGAATGTCAAGGCACAAGGAGGGTATGAATATTTTATCAACTTTAGCAATAATTATTCAAAGTACAGTAATATATACCTAAAATCATAAGTTCAGAACACTTTAAAAGTTCGAGTATGAACCTTATTAGGTAAAACTTATTAGACATTTCAATCAGAACAAGGTGGAGAGTACAAAAAATTTGACATTTTCATGACTATTTGATAGAACTTAGAATCCAGTAACAACTCTCTACACCTAATGCCTCGGTAGAATGGTGCATCAGGAAGAAAAATAGAACCTTGTTAAACATGGTTCAATTGTTAGATAAACTTTTTGCTTAGTTACTTAAATTGTTTTGGGAATATGCAGTTATGATTGTTATATACTCTTTTGGACAACATTCCATAAAAGGAGATTCTGAAACTCCATATGAGATGTGGAGAGGTCATAACATCTATTTATGACCAGTAAAGGATGTTTACATATTTTAGAATTTGGGAAGGACCGACACATATGTTAGTGTTGAACCCTAAGGAATTAGAACATTGTTCAAACAGTATGCCTATCTGTAGATTACCCAAAAGCAATATACTTCATTAACCCAGAAGAAAATTAAGTATTTGTAATTGACAAATGTTGGTTTATGTAAAGCAGTACACATGAGAGATCATCAAATATTATATCAAGTTTCTATAATAGCAAAAAATATCAATAAGAGTTATTGATTATGTTGACCCTGAAACAAAAGTTGTTAAGACAGGTCAGTGGCATCTTATTCAAAGAGCTAAGAGTGCCTTGATGCAGTGGGAGTGTTGTGTGATAGTCTACCCATAACATGAGTTTAGTCGAAACTCAAGCCACTAATATTTGATATTAGTATCAAGAAGCAAAAGGTTATGGGTATAAGATGCCTTCTCCATTTATTGACAGTTGAGAAGCCTACTGTATACTAGTATGTTTACAGCAATCCTTTCAGCTAAAGTGTTCGAGGGTTACCTAGCGAGTCTAGGACTGCAGGTTATATAATATAGGCTAAGTGGGAGAAAAATCCATGGGTATATGATACCTAATGAAGGCAAACCATGGATATGTGATGCCCTGGATTATTGTATTTCTCTCTAAAAACTCAAAAACTCAACATTGTGTTTATATATATTTGTATATATGTAAATCCACTAGAGTTTTAGTCCAAATGGGAGTTTGTTGGGTTTTATGTCCTAAAATTTGTGGTTTGTAAACAATAAAATTATTCTATTAATCAATAAAGATGTTATTAAGGTTTGATTCAATAAATTAGTTATTGAATATATGAATTGCTTATTATATTTTAGAAATAAATCCAATAAACTTAAGATCCATGCTATTACATGAGTACTAGAACTTTATGTGGAGACATAAGAGTGGATATGGTTCAAGTAAATAGCCAAAATGATCTATAGTATACAAATGAGATTGGGTACCTTATTCTAGTAACATTATCCGATGCGGACCACTCTGTAATTGTTACTGTAACGACCCGACCCCCTAGGACTTAGGTTAGGTCGTTACTAAAATAAATGCATGCATAGAATTTAAAACGACGCCCATTTATGTTGAAATAAATGCTAATTAAACAAGAGAAGTTCAAAAGACATTTATTAAATGCAATTCTTAAAACAATAATAGGGTACCTATAATTCGTAAAGACTATTAAAAGTATATACAAGAAATAATCCTTAATAATAAGTTTAAAACAATAAAACTAAACATCAAGGGAAAAATAATGACTCTAAATGTCATGATGCGGAAGCGTAAAAACTAGTCCCAGTGGCACGATCACGAATTCCGCTGAGCCATCGCCGGTGCATCTCTACCCTTACCTGAAACATCAACATAGGAAAGAATGAGTATGAAATACTCAGTAAGTAACCCCACCACTGGGGTCAGGCTAGGCATCTATGTCCTCTAGATACCCGCCTATGGCATATAAATACATGTAACAAATAAGAGACTGAGTCCTATCCTATCGTAATTAAGTATGCCCAAAAACTGGTGAATTCCGAAGGAAACACAAAACTTGTGAATCCCGAAGGAAACACAAACTGGTGGAACCCAAAGGAAACACAAAACTGGTGAATCCTGAAGGAAACACAAAACTAGTGAATCCTAAAGGAAACACAAAACTGGTGAATTCTAAAGGAAACACAAACTGATGAGCATCTAACTAATCAATGAGGATATTCACACAGTCTTAACGTGCTAAGATTCAACATTGTACAGTTCTAAAACATACATAAAAATCCTTGATATCATGGCTTCATCACATACACATATTTATTAACAACATATTATACATCATCCATGCCTAACTTACATCATAAATCCACAACATGCAAGTATTCCTCAACACCAGCAGATCAGACATCGACATATGAAAACCCATACTATCACATACTAACGATCAAGTACTTAGGTGTGTATGTAAACAAATAAGAATTCATGCCAGAACATACTTTGATTCAAGTCATACTGTCAATCAATATGCTAACATTTACCATAACATACGCTTATCATGCTAGCATACAACTAAAGCCTGGCCCGTGGGCAGTTTCAGTAGTAAGATTACTTACCTCGAAATCAAATTCGGATTTTTAATCCAAGCTAATGATCTCCAACCAAAAACCCCTGAACTAAGTCCCCTAATACAGAACATAACACAAATTTTAAATTCTTGGAACCAAGATCCATACATACAAATTAAATTTTGGGATCACCAATGAACTTACCCAACGAAATTTGATCAACAACCACTCCAAAATCTCCTTCTAACAAAGTCTAATTCCAACGAACGAAAACTTAAAACCTTCAAAACATGAATTAAATGATTATTTAATCCAATAATCAATGGGTGTCAAAAAAATCGTTCAATAAATCCATCTCATAACATTGACCTTACTAAATCCAAGATCTGTTCAAAACCAAGAGTTGGGGCGGAAACTGGAGTTGAATGGCGGCCCCGTTATAGAAACTCGAGTAGCCCGTTGGACAGATCTATGGTGGCAGACCAGCAGCGCAGGGGTTTGTAGGGCTGGACGGAGGAGTGGCACGCGGCTGCGAACAGCGGCTCCTCCGATTTGGGCTCGAAGCAGCGACGGCGACTCGGATGAACGGATCCTCCGGCTGGGTGAGATTGGTGCGACTCCGAACGTTCTTCGGCTGGCGAGATCGATGTGACTCTGAATGGACGGACAGAGGAGGGTATGGGGGATTCACACAGCGCGTCTGTGGGGCTGACGAAGTTGGTGGCTGAGGCGGCGACGGAGCAATGGAAGTCGGGGAGTGAGGAGAGAGACGCGTGAAGGAAGATTGGGGGGAGGGGGGAGGGCTTTTTATTAAAAAAAAAAAAACTAATAATAAGAAAACTAATAATAATAATAATAATAAAATGAAAATAGTATAATTCTAATTAGATCCTTTCCTTAACCCACTTTATACTAATTTAATTCTTTACTTTTTTTCCAAAAATAATTAATTTCTGCCATAACTTTTCAAATTGAATAATTTTTTAATAAATTCCACTACAACACTTAAATCCTCGCATTTATACTTTAAATTCAGAATTCCAAACATGCCCTTCAACTAAGGACAATTACTGAAAAGGCAAAAGTTTTACATTATTAATAAATAAATAAAAAGGTGTGGGATGTTACAGTTACAATCGTTGTAAAGTGCTACAAACGAAGTGATCCTGATTCGTTCATGTGGTGATATGAGGAGTGTGGTCGTCCTATTTAAAGAGTTTGAATAAGATCAGGCCAAGAAATAAGTCACTCTTACTTTATAACGTTGTTTACTGTTTAAAGATTGACTATTTCAAAGCGATGAGGCAACTTAACCTTAATTTTGAGCTAACTATGAACTCCTGTTTATTCTGGATTTTTCTTAGATTTGCATAGGTGACGGTTGGTTCAACAGCACCGAGTCAATAAGCCTCCCATTATAGGGGTAAGACCAAGTAGATAGCTAAGGACATAGGATACAAGATGGAATTCACTTCTACTCACTTTTAAGGTTAGTAGAGAGGTTGTTCCCTTAAGTGCTGACTCTGGGTTTTGAACAAAAAAACCTCATCCTTTCAGTGGCCTGAGAGGAACTCGATTTGATGATTGGATCTGAAACCAATTGTTCATCTTGCACCTAATAGTGTTACCAGAATAAGGTACTTATAATTAAGTATAGAGCAATATTTTTAAAAAAATACAAAATGTAGTAGTTTTCTCTCATCTCCTAATTTATGTTTATCTTTATTTCTATTATATCCTTATGTGCAAATCACAACTACAAATCAATATCCACTTATATATATATATTATTTCACGTGATTTTTAATTCCAAGTCTTTATTTTATTTGTATGTGTTCGCTACTAAATTTTTTATATTTTGAAATTTTGGTTACCTCATTATTTGGTTCCTACCGATTATTGTGTTCTAAATTATTTGTTATCATTTTTATTATGTTTGTTCATATCATATTCAAATGAATGATAACCTAACAAATTCTTGTTATATTTTCATGTTTTCACAAGATTGTCTATTTTAGAATTGGTTTTGTATTTATCAATGATAACCTATTATGCTTGTCTCTCTGGTTGAAATTCTTAATTTTAATTTTGATTTTTTTTCCCTTGAAATTTGTCACAATGATTGAATCATTCTTCTCATTTTTTTTATCAAAACTTCTTGGCATTTTGATTTGGGTTCTAGACCATTGTTCTCGTTTAATGTGATTTTGTTCTTAATTGTCGATCATTCTAACTTATAATTATTGATAAAAGTTTATTAGTGATAATAGAAGCATATCACTTATATGTTTTTAGTGATATGCTTCTATAGTTAATAGATTTATTATGTAATAATAAAGGCGTGTTAGAGATAGCCACATATAGAATTCTATATAAAAATAGAAGTTTATTAGTGATTATCACTAATAGATTCCTATTATTACATAATAACACTAATAAATTATTCAAAAACCTCTTTATCATGCACTTTTTTTGTCCTTTATAATTGATCATTTTCTCTTCGTAACAATTTCTTTATCTTTTTTCTCTTCAGATTTTCACTACTATACCAGGGAAAGAAAGTAATGCTTTATACTTATCTACCAATGATAAACTTCTACCATTGATAAATTTTGTTATAGTGATAGAAGTCTATTACTGATATTAACTGATAGACTTTTATCTTTGTTTATCACTAACAGACTTCAATTGAACATTTTGGACATTTTTTGAGTTGGATGTAAATTCTTTTATATTATATTATATTTGATATTACTTTTGATCTGATAACTATATTTGTAACTTCTCCAGAAAATGAGTTTGGAGTAGCTTCTGAATTTTGATCCATTTTTAGGTCTCAAATCTCAGTCCATTCAATAGAAAATTTTAATACTTTGTGTTATCATCTTAAGAGCCTGTTCTTCTAATGAATTATTGAATCATTCTATACCAACTCCAACCATTAATCAATCTATCAAACGTTTTGACTCTTTAAGCCAGCCAATCAAAGATTTCATATAATATTATTGCAACTTTTCTTTCTTTCTTCTTCTTTTTCTTTCGTCTATTTTGAAGCACTCATATCATTATTATTATATATTCTGTTCTTTACAAAAAGAAAGAACAACCAAAAGCTTATTTCAGCAACAGGGAAAAAGGAAACTTCTGTTTTTGCGTGACGAAAACATTTATCTAGAACAATAATTATAAAATTAGCAAATAAGTTAAAAAAGAAAGAAAGAATTCAAAGTTAAAGAGCCGTGGAAAATCTGGGTCCATTGCATTTATTAGGCTATGAAATTGAGTCGGAAGTTGTTGGATTTTGTTATGAGAAAAGAATTTGGGATGCATCTTGGAATCAATGGTATTTTCATCCATCAAAATATTTAACTACTTATATATCGTGTTGTACGTATCTTTATACAAATCATCAAATTGTTCGATTATAATTTGCAAGTGATAAATTCTTCTTTCTTCTTTTTCGATATATATATTGTGTGTGATAAGAGTAAAATACATAAAGATTTGTACATCTTGCGATACATTCAAGTATTAGTCTTCCATTAATATGTCAATATTTCTATCAATATTTTTACATTTTCATGAGTTAGACATCGACATAAAGAGTGAACTAACATTTTTATTATATTCTAAAATAATGCTTCGAACATATAATAATAATAAGCAACAAATTGTCAATAACGTGAATATAATTTAGATAACAAACATGTTAACTTGTGTAAAAAGTGTAAAAAAAATATTTTCTAATTTAAATATATCCATCCCAATAACATTTCATTGATATTTTTCTCAATGTATTTATAAAATTAAGATCTCAATATATCTATCAACATTCTCATTTTAAGCCTTATTAGGACTACACTCATCCTTTTACCGCGAATTCCCACCTACTAAAGTTTACCATGTAGCAAATTCTTCATTTTTTTCTTAAATATTTTTACTTTGTTTATATAATATTTAGAATAAAAACAATAAAAGATAGAGTATTAAATTATCGTTAAATCGTTGTCGTAGCTTCGTAGGAGACGACAGTGAATCATAGTCATGCATTTGCATTGCATGGGTACGAAACGACTAGTACTGATAAAGAGACTCCAAGTTGATTATTTCAAAATCAAATATTATTCTTGGCATGCTTCCTTTGACTCAGTCAACGCCCTCCACTTTTTCAAAACGGTCAACTCATTTTACCTTTAGATATATATATATATACACACACATACAAACATATAAGCAAAAGCAGAAGCAGAAAAAGACTTAGAAGAAAGAAAATGGGAAACTCGAAGAAGACGGCGACGGCGGAAGTGAGGGTTGTGGTAATTGAGTACCACCATATTCAGACCGACGTTTCCAACTTCAAGTCCGTCGTTCAGAGTCTCACCGGAAAGCATTCCTCGGCAGTGGAGGGCGGTGGAGAGAGCTGCAAGAAGAGGCAGCGAGTAGTGGCCGAGAATAATGAGAGTATTATTAATATTGATTTTAATGACGGACGCCGATATGAAGAAAGTCGTAAGATGATTCCCACGACGTCGTTTAAGGACTTGGATCGGTTGCTTAGTCTCCACCTCCCTTCCATGGAGGATCTCAACTGGATTTGGACTGACTAAAGCCTTTTCCTTTTTTTCTTTTTTTCTTTTTTCTTTAATTTAATACTCTCATCTTACCATTTACATTTTTCTTTCTTATATCTACTTAATTATACATCATTTTTCTTTTCCCAATATCCATGTAATATTCTTCATTTTTTTATTGGGAATTTTAATTAGAAGTATTTTTCTTTTGGCATATATTATTGTTATTGTTGTTTTTTTTTTCTTTTTTGGATATGGATGACCATTTTCACACTGCTCAAATGCTATGTTGCTTACTTTCTTATAACCTTTTATTTGTGCCTGTCATGAGTGAAATTATGGAATATTCAATTATCGTTATTCCCTTGAATTTTCTTTAATTTTCTTTCTCTTTTTTTAAATCGTTGATGTAATTTTCCTTCTTCTTTCTTCTTTTTTTTTTCTTCCTGAATTCTCATTACTCATAACTTGTTACTCAATACTTGCTCTCACTACTCACAAAATATTAAAAAAAAAACAAAAACAAAAACAAAAACAAAAAAACAAAACAAAAAAAATTAATGACTAACAAGAGTGAGAGTTGAATAATAATATGCATATAGTAGAATAGCGTAATTCCGTAATTTTACTTGGACAAAAGATTATAAAACTTAAGTTTTGTATGTCATTTTTCATTTGAGCATGTTCAAATGAGTTATTGTATAATTAAGTCAAAATTAAAGTTCTTTTGGGTTTTTTTACTTCTTCAGCTAAAAATTTCGTATCTACCAAAAAATATTTACTGTATACAACTATGATAAAATGAAATTTGTAGAAATTTGTGATTGAGAATGCAAGGACAGAAATTGATTAATTTGGTTGATAACCAAATTTAATTTTGAAATACAAAACCGAGATGTCATTAATGTATTTCACTTTCAAACGTCAGTACGTGAAGAAATTAAAAAAAGAAGGAAACAAACAAATAGTGAACCCAAAATAATAATAATAATAATAATAATAATAATAAGCATACAGTTTTCAACCTTTCTCGAAAATAATGTTATTTATATATCATTCAATTTAATTTTTGAACTATTCCTTTTGTTTTTGAAGTACTTGTCCCAATTTCAGTATAACAATAATGTCAGGGAAAAAGATATTACACAAGGAATTCTGGCCCGTTTGTTTAGAGATTTTTTCATGTGACTTCAGAGAGATATTGTTATATATTTCATAAAATTTCAGTTTTTAAAATTCAGAATATTATCATTCAGAAAACTTCAGATACAATTTTTAATACCTTGAAGAAAATGAATGATTTTTTTGTCGGGAGATGATCAATAAAAATTTAGGTTAATTAATTAATAAATTAATATCAATTATTTGTTATTATCAATTTTAATTAATTATTAAATATAGATATATTAATTAGACTGAATGAATTTCAATTAATATTTTTACCATTAATATTTTATGCAATCTTAACTATTTAATATAAATTATTATTATTATGGTTGTTATCAATATTCTAATTAATTTATAATAATTTAATTGTTTTTAATAATTAATTTTAATTAATTAATTAGGTTTAATAAGGGTTTAATATAAAAGTATTCATTTATTTTTATTTTTATTTTTATTGATTAAATAATGCAAATTTATTTGACGACTACAATAATTGATCTTGTATTTAATTAAGTAATTATTTCATTTTGATTTTTATATATAAAATTGGTAAATTGAATACATAAATTTAACTTTTAAACATTAATCATCATGCATATCTAAACATATGTTAATTATTCTAAATATTTAAAATTCAGACATTCAAATCCCAAATATTTAATATTTATGTATATGAAACAATATTAACAATCCAAATATGTCCTTAATAATAAACGTTTATTATTATTTTTTCTAAGTCAATCTAAACAAATCATCAAATGTAATCTCCACACTAATTGAATCAAAGGAAACATAGTTTAGTTAAAAATAACAATAATAAATAGTTCACCTTATAATTTATTGACATTCTCGCTGTCTACTTTAACTAAATTAACTTGGCCCGAAAACAAAATCTCATCACATGAAAAATGAATTTTCATGACACAGAGAGACAAATTAAATTAAAGAGAGAAAAAAATGTGTTGTAAAAGTAGAAAAGATACATTTCTTTTATATAAAAAAGTGTATTTTGAAAATTTATGACAATTTTTGCTTAATTGTGACTGTGCTTAATAGTTAAATGAAAATAATTAATTCTAAAAAGAAAAAAATGATAATAAAATTCAAAAACAAAAACTTATTATCTATGTTATGATTAAATGTAACATTATTAATGTTTTGGGACATTCGCACAATGTAAAATATAAATATTTAGGCTTTGTTTGATAATCATTTTGTTTTTTGTTTTTACTTTTAAAAATTAAGTCTATATCATCCACATTTCTTAGTATGATTTGCTTATTTCTTAGGTACAATGGTTGAATTCTTAGCCAAATTTCAAAAAACAAAGACAACTTTTTGAAAACTATTTTTCAGTTCTCAAACTTTGACTTGGTTTTTTAAACCAGGAAGTAGTCTCCATAGTCTTAATTTTCAAAAAGAAAAATAAAAAACAAAATGGTTATCAAAAGAAGCCTTAGTTTTTCATGGATTTTAATATATTCATAGTTGAACTAAACTTATTTTATCGAATGTCAACTAGTTTCACATTTGTTATGTTGTGAATATGATTTTTGATTAATATTGGGGGCCATTGACCGAAGAGATTGATATATGTCATTTATTTATTTACTTAGATTTCATTTGGTAATCATTTTGTTTTTTATTTTTATTTTTTAAAATTAAGTCTATGAATACTACTTTTGTCTTCAAATTTCTTCCTTTGTTATTTACTTTTCATCAAAGGTCTAAAAAATAAAGCCAAATTTTGAGAACTAATAAAAATAGCTTTCAAAAAGTTATCTTTGTTTTTTGGAATTTGACTAAGAATTCAACAATTATATTTAAAAAATATATAAATCAGTGTAAGAAATGTAGATGAAATAGGTTTAATTTTCAAAAACAAGAAAAAAAATTAATGGTTAACAAATGATATCGTATTTATTATTATTATTATTATTATTATTATTATTATTATTTCTTTTGCAAGGGGAGGTCAGTATGCTTTAACCGGTTTTTGAGCCCAGTATATTTTAACTGGTTAATGCATAATATAAAAGATATAGACTTGGTTAAAAAAATATTTTTGGTACCTAAACTTTCATAAAAGTAATTAGTCTTTGAACTTTAGTTTATACCAATTTAGTTTTTATATTTTAATTTTGCAATAACTTAATCTCTAAAACTTTAATATGTAACAATTTAGTCAATAATATAGAAATTGAAGGTTATTATTTTTAATTTTGTAATGTAAACTTAGTATTTTATAAAAATATTAAGTCTCTAAATAGTTTATTGGTTTATTTATGTAAAAATCTCATTAGATTTTAACATTAGTTTTTACAGACTAAATTGTTATAAAATTTAAAGATAAAGATTAAATTCTTATATATTAAAATTTAAGAACTAATTCAATACAAAATTTAAAATATAAAAGACTAAATTGTTGGAGTCAAGCATTAAATTGTTTTTTTTAATGAAAGTTGAAGGACGAAATTTTAGAGGGAGATCTGTCATATCAAAAATTAAATAAAAACCAATATTAGTGGCGCGTGGTCATAAAATATTCGAAGTTATAAATGCAAGCGAAACGATATAACGTGTCGTCAGTGTCAATGCCACGTTTCTTTTTCCTTATTATTTGAAAATAAATGGAAATGGAAATCCAAATAATAAAATAAAAGGACAATAATTTTACACGTCATCACTGCTTATTTACCTGCCGACGCCTACGGACTACAGTGGATTGTGGATCCATTCCATCGTAAGGCCCAACTACGGCCCATTTCAAAAATGTTAAAACTTATAGTTTCGATTTGTCGAGTCGTCAAAAATATTAAATTTAGAGCTTCTCTTTCGATTTGATGAGTCCTGTTTGAATTTGTCAAAAAATTAACCACACAATTAGTTATTTAATATTTCATTTTCATTTGGAGCATCACACATTCTAATTTGAAGGGTTTTCATTTCCTCCCTTTCTTTATTTTAATCTTGAGTTGAATAGAGATGGACAACAAGTATCTAAGACTTAGGTACATAATACACATTATACATATTTTCAAAAGACACTTTATACATATTTTCAAGTAAACAAGAAATGGAGATTAAGTTTTTTTCATCTTTGGTACATAATACACATTTCTTAACAAGATAAAAGAATCTCTAAAAAAAACTTGACATCTCTCATTACTTTGCTAAAATGACTTCTCTTCTCTCCCCCCCCCCCCCCCCCCCCCCCCCCCGAAAGTCTTTCATACTCTGAGAGTTGTTTCCAAGAATACATGGTTAGCGGCTTCTAAATCTAATATCCAGTTTAAGTGAGAATTTTCCACTAAACATGTTTAAAAAACAAGTAAATCTAATTTACCTTGGTTTGCCTTATCCGCTTTCTTCTCAACTAAATACTTTGGGCAGTTCCATTTCCAGTACTCGTCTTCTCCACAATGGAAACATTTTCTTTTGTGAGCCTTGTTTTTCTTTACAGTGGGTTGTTTATTCTCTTTACCCATTTTCTTCATCTGCACACTTTTATCTTTAGATGAAGACGAAACAGACTTCTTTTTGTCAGTGGGTTTCGTTCCTGACGAAGAACCTTTTAGAAATTTCTTTTGATGTGAAACAACATTTGCTTCACTCTCTTTTAATTTCATCATAGACTAATAAATCTGTAGTTTGTTCAGTAAAGTAGTCAAGTTGTAAGTTATCTTATTCATAACGGCATTCATACGAAAAGTTAGGTAGCTCTTCAGAAGAGACTCTAATATCATACTAGTTTCATCTATAATAGCCCCGTGAGCTTCAGCGACATTAAAATGAACCATCATGTCTAGGATATGTTCCCAGACATTGGTTCCATCTTTCATTCTCGAGTTATAAACATATTTTATAGCCTCATGACGAATAGAAGATGAAGGTTACCTGAACATATCCTGTAATGACGCCATAATTTCACGGGCTATGGGCATAGGATCATGTTTCTTGTTGAGCACATCAGATATGCTCGCTAAGATATAGGCCCTAGCCTTTTCCTTCGCCCACACACCTATCATACACATCCCGGACACTTCGATTTGCCGTTGAACTGGGAGTAGGAAAACATTCCTTCGTTAATACAAACTTCAAATCATCAACTACTAACATCGTATTTAAATTTGATTTCCAGTTGGAATAACCCTCTCCGTTAAACTTGTCAGAAGCTAGAAGTTATATGATTGAGTTTGACATGCTGAAAAATAAACAAATTCTATTATTAAAATGAATCTAAATCCAATTTTTTAGCAAAAACTTAATAAAGTACCCATAAATCTTTATTTATTTGCAACGATACTAAAGTGATTTAGAATAAGTGCTACCTGAGGCAGTTAAAGATTCCTTCACTAAAGCAAGACATTTTTTACTAATACTGTCTCCAGAATAACTCATATTCCGATAGTTATTTAACTACCATTTTTCGGTCAGGAACTTTCTAACACTTAGTAATTCTGTAAGTGTGACCCATAATTTTCAGATCCTATAGAATGGTATGAACATGCCCTCGAATTGGAAGACAATGTGCAAGACGGAACTATAAGATCCTATTCATTTCTGATGCTTGGGTTGTTCTGAATCCTATATTACAACCTTCCGAAGGGATCGTTGCTGTTAACGACTAGTTAGTGCCACCTAAAAACGAAAGCAAGCGCAACATAGGAATCTCACGATTCAAACTAATGGAGGAGACCGTAGGATATATTGACACATTTCCTTCACCCACTTACTATGAATTACTTCCCTCATTCAACTTGTATTGACCCATGCAAACACTTTACGAATGGAGCAGTCGAGGTAAAATCGACATGAAGCCGAGCATTTATCTCACAGTGTGAACTCTTGAGGACGTGAGAGCTAAAAACGATATATCATATATATTGTTAATCTCCTACTAAAGTGTTCTAAAAAGTTTGGGTATTCTTTAACTTGGGTTTGTTACGACTAAATTTTAACAACCTAAGTTTATGTGTTTATCATCCAAGTATAACGTTTATATTTGGATTTAACCTACGATGTCTAGGTTAAAACTAGCTTTATACCTCACACCGCTCACGATGCTCATAAAACTGGTTATCAATTCTCGTTATTTCAGTCATAATCCCGAGGTAGGAGGTGTTATGTAAATCGTTAACTTAAGTACCCCTAGCCTTAGACAGGATTGTGAACTGATTAAGTTTGTTACCAAATTTTATAAGATAACGACATATTTTAACTATTAAAATAAGTTGTTAACCTAAGTGAGCATGCCTTTTTATCTTTGTTATGGATTTTAATGTCTAAATCATTTTTATAATAAATTACAAAAATAGACATGATAAACATCCACAACATACATCAAAGGCATTCAACTTTTAATATAACCTTTACATTAAAACTATTAAAACCCTATACATGCATACTATATACTATAATAATTTTATAACATACTTCAATGCATGTAACATGCTTCCTGTGGTAGAATTTTTAATTCTACATGGCATACTTTATGCATATACAAAAATATCTAATTATAACATATATCAAATGCATAACTAATTAAACATAAAACTGATATGGTTTTTAGTTTTGGCATTCTAAAGCAAATAAAAGCCTAACTATTACATAAAACAGCAAAACCAGCTTCAAAACTTCTGGACCGCTCGAACCGCCTTAAACCATACAAAACTCATCGAGTATCAGCAAGCAATCAGCATCAAGTATGCTAGTATGCATCGGGTATGACATTGAGCATCATCGCACATCAAATATTTCACAAAAATACCATCGAGTAGACGACATCGACAATCAAGTAAGGCATCTAATTGCTGGATGGTAGCAGCATACAGCGGAAGTGACGAGGATCGATAAGCACTCTAATTGATTAATTTTGGTACAAATGAAAGCATGCTCAAGCAGAATTTAATGGGTTTCAAGATATACCTTTGAAAAAGTTTTGAAATCTTGATTTTCAGCTGCTAATTCCTCCAAATATTTATGCAGACCACCACAAGATCTTCTTTACTATTCTCTTGGTACTCTAGATTGAGTTGTGGGACTCAAAATAAGCTGAAATCAAAGGGGACTTGGAGAATGCTCACAGCAGCAACCCAAAGGAAGAACACCTTCTTCACATGAATCTTCAGTTAAAATTCTATTGGTTGCATCGCTCCAAAATCACTTCAATCTCTTAAATATATTGCAGACCATTATGCAAAGGGATTTGCTGGATGAGATGCAGCTCATGCTTGGAGTAAATGAAGCTTGAAGATGGTGGGTTGTTTGTAAGCTACTTGAAGATGAAGTTTGAGAAATCCTATTTTTTTCTTTTGTGTATTTTCTATTTTCATAATCCAAAATTGATTTTAAAATCACATTTGATTTCTAAAATCAAAATTTATTAATTTTACAAATCAATTTTTTAATAAATAATTATTTAAATAATTTAAATAATTCTAATTAATTTAATATCCAATATTAAATTAATTTTACATAACTCCATCTTCATATATTTAAATCATATTTAAATATATATTCTCCAATCCCGTTTGATTTTAATTTGAATGTTTCAAATTAACTTATCACTCTACTCTAGAGCTAATCCAATTTCGAGCTAGTAGGGGGACCTCGTGGACCTACAGATCATGGCTCCAACAATCCGAGATTAATCGGCTAAACTCATTAGACCGATCTAACCCCCATTTATTAACTAATGGGTCACTCCACTAAAGCTCATAGTTGAACTCCCCTCACGGTAGATATATTATGTCCATTTGATATAACCATGATTAGTAAGTCAACCCATCACAGGTTGTTCGTAATAACGGTTGGGTCAAAAAAACATATTTTATCCCAAAAATTACCTTTTGTTCCTTAAGTCCCCACCGATCCCCTAATGAACAATTGTTGTATCCAATCAACAAAAATGAATCCCTCTTAGGCCAATGAGAGAGCGGGACCCCTTGTTCAAGATCCAGAATCAACACTTAAGAGAACAACCTCTCTACTATCCATAAAAGCGGGTAGAAGTGAATTCCGTCTTGCACCCTATGTCCCCAGCTATCTATCCATTCTTATCCCTGAAATGGGAGATTATTGAGCTGGCGCTATTGAGCCAACCCTCACCTATGCAAATCTAAGGATAATTTCAAATAAACAGAAGTTCATAGTTAGCTCAGGATTAAGGTCAAGTTACCTAGGTCATCACTTTGAAATAGTCAGTCTAAACAATAAACAGCGTTATATATTAATAGTGACTAATTTCGTTGTCTGATCTTGTATAAACTCTTTTGCACAAGGACACCCCCACTCCTCATGTCCCAACATGAACGAATTAGGATCACTTTACTTGTAGCACTTTACAACTCTTTGTAACAACTACAGAGCAGACTGTATCCAATAGTGTTATCAGAATAAGGTACCCAACCTTATTCATATACTATAGATCATTTTGACTATTTACTCGAACCTGATCCACCTTTATATCTCCACATAAAGTTCAAGTACTCATGTAATAGTCAAAGGACTTTCAGATTTATTGGATTTCTAATAAGAAAAACATCTATTCAATAACACATTATTGAATTTTTAGAATAAGTTCTATTTTTTACAAACTACGAGTTTTAGAACATAAAACCCAACACTAACATCGAGTATCGAGTATTTCATGAAATATCATCGAGTAAATCCATCGAGTATGGTATCGAGCATTGAGTATTTCATGAAATATCATCGAGTAAATGCATCTAGTACCATCGAGTATAGCATTGTGCATAAAGTATTTCATGAAATTTCATTGAGAATGCCATCGAGTATCCTATCGAGCATCAAGTATCTGGAAGAAACTTGAATTTCTAGTTCCTGCTGCTTTGACCTTCTTCACTTCTTTCTTCAATTACATCCTAATTGCAACTCTAATACTAATTGTTAGAGTATATTAACCTGCAGCGAAGGAAAAGCAGAATCAATAAGCACCCTAATCATATTTAATTTGAGTTTAAACATGCTTCAAAGTCATCTTTACAGAAGAGTGTTTACTGAACACAATACTTTTGAAGTATCCTCTTCAAATCCAGTTGAAATCCACGTGAAAGAGCTTCAATCTTCAAGTAGATAACCACCAAGATCTTCTCTACTATTCTCTTGCAAGGATAATGTGGTGGAAACACTAAATTGAGCTGGAAGTATATAAGATATGAAGAGGGATTGGTGATTTCTGTAGAGTTTCAATTGAAGTTCTTAATGAGCATGGATCATAATTCATCTCATCATTTCAATTTATAGAGCTTAGACCATGCAAATACATAGTTTGCATAAAGGACAACTCCTACTTGATTGAGAAAATGGAGAAATGAATAAGGTAGTTAATTGCATAATTGAGATTTCCAACATTTTGGAAAACTCCACTTTGAAAACCATTTTCAAATTGATTTTCATAAAATATTTTTCAAAAAACAAATTTCGTAAATTAAACTTATTTAATTTTATTTATTAATTTTATAGAATTAATTCAATTAATTAATCTTTAAATAAAACTAATTAATTAATTAATTAAACCTTTTAATTAAAAATAATTTAATATCTAATATTAAATTAATAAAAACCAATTTCATCAAAATGAAATTAATTTAATTAATATTTAAATCATATTTAAACATTTATTATTTCTCCAATTTCGTTTAATTTCGATAAAATTAAACTTTTAATTGTATCGAATATAATAAATAGAAACCCTAATAGAGTTTGAACATTTCGAATTCTAAAACCCTAATCTCAAATCTTATCAAGATTACTCAATTTACTAATCCAAATTACGAGCTAGTAGAGGGACCTTATGGACCTACAGATCATGAGCTCCAATGACTTGTAATTAATTGGTTAAACTCTTTAAACCAAATTAGTCACTATTTGTTAACTACCAAGACATTACATTAT
This sequence comes from Benincasa hispida, assembly GCF_009727055.1. Taxonomy (NCBI): domain Eukaryota; kingdom Viridiplantae; phylum Streptophyta; class Magnoliopsida; order Cucurbitales; family Cucurbitaceae; genus Benincasa; species Benincasa hispida. The sequence goes on along the minus strand of NC_052351.1, from coordinate 2,110,739 downwards.
AACTCGATAGCTGCACTCTCCTCAATGTAGATATATTTCTATCAATTTTAACTATAATCGGTAAGTCAATCCTTCATAGGTTGTTCGTATTTACAGCTGGGTCAACGATTACTGTTTTACCCCTGTAAATACATATTACTCCTAAGCTCCCACTGATCCCCCATGGAATATTTGATTTATAGTCCAATTTATAAATCATAACCCTCTCTTTCAAGAAAGGGTGGGGCCCCATTGTTCAAGATAAGACATCAACACTTAAGAGAACAACCCATCTGCTAATCCTAAATCGGGTAGGAGTGAATTCCATATTGTAAGGTTGTGTCTCCAGCTATTTATCTGATCTTATCTCCAAAATGGGAGACTTATTGAGCAGTGTTATTGGACTACTCTCACCTATGCAGATCAAAGGATAATCCCGAATAAACAGAAGTTCATATTTAGCTCCGGATTAAGATTGAGTTACCCTAGGTCATTCAGTTTGAGATAGTCAGTTTTAACAGTAAACGATTGTTATAAAGAAAAATGACTATTTAGAGGTCCGGTCTTATGCAAGCTCATTACATAGGATGCCCCTACTCAGGTGTCTCTACATGAATGAGTTTTGGATCACTTCATTTGTATCAATATGCAGAATGGGCCGCATCCAATAGTGTCACTAGGATGAGGTACCCAATCTCATCCGTATACTTATAAACCATTTACATACTAAAACTTGATCCATTTTTATGTCACCACATAAAGTTAAAGTATTCATGTTATAGATTCATTTATTGGATTTTCAGAGAATGATGCAATATCAATAGTAATTTATTGAATAAAAACTCAACAACATTTTTGTTGATAAATAGAATATATTAACAACGCTTACGAACTGCGAGTTTAGGTCATTCCCAACATTTTATACATCATATTATTCCAACAACTATCTTAGAAAAAGATTTATGTAGCTTTGAAGATTTAAAAAAAAAAAAAAATGATTCAAAAAGTTATCAAATAGCTATGACCATGTGTTTGGTAATCATTAAATTTGATTTTCGCCCATGTTTTCAAAAATCAGACATAAATTGAAAAAATAATTATAATAATTTTTAATTTTTTTTAATTTAACGAAGAATTCAACTCTTTTACCCAAGAAAGATGAAAATCATTGTAAGAAAATCTAGAGAAAATAGACTTATTTTTTAAAAACTAAAAACCTAATGGTTACCAAATGAAATCTACATTTTTCATTTTTCAAAAGTGAAAAATTAATAGTTCATTATTTTTAAAGCCATTACCAAACATCTAGAAAATTATATGAAAGATACAACTATGGACTTAATTACGTTATCATTTTCTTAACAAAAAGTTGAAATTGACAATTAATTGATGTATGAGATTCATTTCTAAATTATTTATATAAATAAAGTTTCATTTAGTACAAACTATGGAAATGTGGGATCGAACTTTCAGTTTATAAAGTGGAAGACCATGTCAATTACCGTTGAACTAAGTACACTTTTTTACATATAAATAAAATTGATGTGTGAGTTTATACGTAGATCAAACAATAATTGATATAATATAATATTAAGTATGAGGTCAAAAGTTCGACTCCCACGTGTAAAAAAGAAAAGTGGCCTTCTTTAGCTACCGTCAAAATTGACCTTTGATTTTCAATTCTAACAAATTAAATCTTACTTTTTTCTTTTGTGACAAAATCAACCTCCTTTTGTATATTATTAAATCATAAATCCTACATCCTATTCCTCGAACCTTTTCTTAATTAGAATTTAATTGGGCCCCAAAAATCAGGCCCAATGACATGGAGCCCACGTGGCAACTTTAGAAAATAGTAACGGAAGTTGGGAGGTTGTATTCTTATCAACAAAAACCCACAATATAAATTTAATTAAAAAAAAAAAAAAAGAAAGAAAGAAAAAAAAAACTTTATTGGCTAAAATAACCAATCTTGCTTTTCATATCCTCCTTTAACATTAGCTTATCTTATCATCATATACCTAAACCCCTAAAATAATTAGACAAATTTTCTCTTCCCACACTTTCACTACTTTCTAAACCCAAATATGGAAACTTTGGATAAAACTTTGTGGGCTTTTATTTTTTATTTTTTTCCCTTTGAAATAAATGTAGGCTTTAATTGTGGAAATAAATAATAATAATAATAATAATAATAAAGAGACAACAATAAAGGTTTAATTAGTAGAGGCAATAGTATTGTATATAAATTTATTTAGTTTGTTAAAAAAAAAGGAAAATTAGCATTCACATTGTCATTGGGGGGCTGCTACAAAGACATGTGAAATGTCTATTCTTCATTTGCATGCATGCATGTTGTTAACTTTCTAAATGTCAAGCTTTAGATTTTCAAATGTTAACTTCATCTTTTTCACACAAAAAATTGCTTTTTGGCTAATAAAGAGAATGCTCCTTGTAAAAATAAAATAAAATCTCCTTTATCAACATTTAAATCTCTCTCTCTCTCTTTCTCTCCTCTTTTGAATCATAGATAAGAAGGGAGAGTTTATACAATTGATTACTTTTCACAAAGTTAAACTATGGGTCCATTCGCTTGTTGATATGTCATAAATAATCAGAGGCAAAAATATACCAGCTACTTATTGCTGAAATCAAAAATTTAAATTTAAAACTTAATTATAGAATTATGATGGATTCGATACATTTTGATTAATTCTTTACTCATCCTTTTTTATGTATGAACTTAATTATACGTAGGTGTTATTTATTTATATATTATCTTAATATAACAAATGTAAGGTATGAAGAAGAACTCTAATCTCCAAAGAATTTAAGAGTGCATGTCTAATCTTGATTTTAGCTTATTTCTTATTATTATTAACATAAAAAGGGGAGAGAAAATATTCACTACTTAGCTTGCATTAATAAGACTTGAAACTTTAAGTGGTTAATTAGATAAGGGTGATTAATTTATGAAGTGAATTAAGTGCTTTTGTTAGACCCTAGTTTGGGAAAACCTTTGTTTCTTGAATGTGTTGTTTTAGAGAGGGAGAAAAAAAAGGGCTAAATAAAGCCTCTTGTTTGTGATGTGTAACTTAATTACCAATTTAGTTACTTCTTCTTTCTCTATCATTGTTTACTCTTTACCACATCCAACTAGATTTCTTCCCTAAAACTTATCATTTCCAACTAAGCCTCTCATTCTTTTTAAGAGAAATTATCTCAAATAACAACTTTTTTAAACGTAATTTAAGAAATACCTATACTTTTATTCAACCTATTGTGCATGGTAATTTTATATATTTTATTACTTTCTATATATTTATTTTGTCTATTTTAATACCCTTCTCCACATCATAAATTATACTAAGTATTGGCTTCTTTTTTCCTTTTAAATTACAATTTTAATTTATGAACTTTTAAGTTTACATCTATTTTGATCTATAAATTTTTTAAAATGTCGAATAACTAGGTATGACTAGAGTTTCAATTTTGTGTCAAATGGGTCACTGACTTATTCAAAAATTTCAAAAATTGATCTATTAGACACGACACTTGTTAAAGCCTAGAAAAAATTAGACAAACAAAAATTAGGTCCACTCACATTTTTTAAAGTTTACCGATCAAATTCAAATAAACACACAAAACCTAGAAGTTCATACACTAAACTTACCATTTAACATTTTTAGTAAAAATATTAGATGGTCTTAAATATGGTGCATTGTTACTTATTTGTTTGTATATTTATAACATAAGAGTTGTTTTTAGACAGCAATTATGAAACAGGAGAGATTGATCAGATATAATTTTAATTGATATCTTCTTCATTAAGTTGATTATACTCAAATTGACTACATAAGATTAAATCTCCTTTTAATTATGTTAATTGTTTAAAAACTTTGGTCCTTATATTATATAATAAAGAATAAAAAGAATTGAGAGTGGCACTTTATCTTTCTCTATCTAGTTGAAGCAACTAGATCAGTTGGATGGGAATGGGTCAATTTAAATTTGCACCATATATGTAACTTTACCCCAATTATATCAACAAGAAAAATCACTTTTTGTGTATCTTTTCTTTGCAGGCCAAATTGCAAGTAAAAGTGCTTCGCCAAGGACAGTACTGTTCCTGGGGACCTCATTTTTCACCCTACATTTTCTTAATCTTAACACCTTCAACACAATTCTGTCAAAAATATTTAAAATAATAACTCATAGATTTGTACAAAACCTTTACACAAAAGAAAAAAATAATAATCTTGGCAGAAAAAGAAAAAAGACTTATTATAAAAATATTGTTCTTAAAAAAAAAAAAAATTAAAATACATACCATTCAAAACTCTCTAGGAAAAGCATGTTCTTTTTCCTAAATAGTTTCAAAACTACTCTTTTTTACTAAGATCATAAAATATAAGAGTTTCCTTCGTTAAGGTTAATATAACTTCAAATTGAATATCTTAAATAAAATTTAACAACTGGATTAGGGTTCTTATACATTACCATAACAAAATTTCTTACATAAAGGTGGTATTTAATACGGAGAAAATCTAATTCTACACATGACAAATAAAACGAGCCTACTTTATTTGACCCTATGAAATTGAAAGGTTTAATTTATGTATTATTCCAATGGAATCAAGATATATACCAAACAAAGTCATAAGAAAAAAAAGAATTGGAGGACTTTACACATCCGTTTTCTGTTGTAATTTCCACATCCTTATCCAAATATCCAAAGCTAATTAAAAGCTTATTACTTTCTAAAAACACTCATCCTTCAAATATATGGCCACCAACTAATTAATTATTTAATGAAATGAAAAATAAATAAATAATAAAAACGTTTGTTTTTGTATTGTAATTGTAAAAAGCATCCATTTCCAACCATCTTTTTATCTATTAAAATTAAAATTTGACCCATTTGCATGAATCCCACTTTCTTTGCCTTATTCTACCTTTTGGTTAATTTAATTAAATTTTAATTCTTTGCTCATCAAATCATTAATTATGCTCTTCTTAGTTCAATGACTGCATCATCTTAATTTGTTTTTAATCCCTATTAGTCCTACTAAATAACTTAATTAATGAGTGTAGCGTATCGTATGATCTTAATTAATTAAATCCTTCTTTTGTCCTTAATTTACGTGTACAAAAAGATGGCTTCTTTTGTTCCAATAGTGGCCTCTCCTTTGTCCATAATTTTATATGCATTATCCCTCAATTACTATTTTAATTTTGCTTTACCTTGGACCAAATTGGTATTTTGGATTCAAACTTGGGAGATTAACCAAACCGTTAACTTAGTTGGTGTCTTTTGAAATGATAAATCATCGATTTATTCAAAAAAATTAAGTTTATGAACGTGATAAATTTAATATTATTGTATGAACACTCGAACTATATATATGTATATATACATAAATAATTATAATGTACATATACCAAATTTCATGTGTAATATAGAAATAGTTATTTTGATGTCACAATTAAGATATATGTATCACTTTCATAAATATCAAAGGATCTCAAGTCCCTCTCTCCACTATTCCTTTTCCATGTGATGGCCATGCACATCATGACAACAACTCAATAAATTTAAAATGTAATCAAACATTAAAGGAAGTCAACTATAGTCATGAGGTGCACTATGATTTTAATAATCAAATATTACACAATCTCTCTTCTTTATGGAGATTGAATCATTTCCACAAATTTATGTAAATAAATATATATGCTTTTGTTTAGTTTTTAAGATACTGTCTCTCTTTGTATCTTCCAAAACAAGATTTTTGTTCTCTTTTTTCCTCCTCTGATCAAAGCTTTCTTTTTTTAAAAAAAAAAAAAAGAAAAGAAGAAATAGCTAGACAACCAAGAAGTGTCATTACATAATACTACATTATGTCCAATTTGTAAAAATAATAAAAATATTAGGAGGGAAAATGAAATCCAATCAAGACAAAGAAGGTGAAATTATATGATGTAATTGATGAAGACTTATCTTTTACTAAAATTGATAAAGTTTTTTTTTTTTTTTTAATAATAGTGAAAATTTTGTATTGGGTTTATTTACATCAATTAAAATAAAGAATGAGAGATTTGGTAGGCATAGGGTAGGGCATTTGTTCAATTGCTTGTAGATGAAGAAAGGGAGGCTTTTATTGGCCCATTGATGATGGGAGAGTTGGAAAGAGACAATCCTCACTCCAACCAAAACACATTCTCAAAAGAAAGTTTTTAAAATTATTAAAAAGAAAATCTTCAAATTTCCCATTTATATATAGTACCCATTATTACACCCAAATCCCAACCCACATTCCCAATGCAAATCTTGTACACAAAAACATTCCCACAAAAGCTTTTCAAAACATACCAACATTTTCTTAACTCTCTCTTTCTCTCATTGCCATGATCCAATTTTTTCTTCTATTTTCCCTCACATTCTCAGGTATATATACACATATGGAGATCAATATATATATAATCTTCAAGTCTTTCTTTTCATTTGTGTAATAATTTTTTTTTTTTTTATTTTTTTTATTTTTACAGGAATTGAATCTTTAGGTATTAATTATGGGCAAGTTGGTGATAATTTGCCACCACCTGATAAAGTTCTTGAGTTATTAACATCTCTTAAGATCTCAAAAGTAAGAATTTACGACACAAATCCTCAAATATTAGCCACATTTGCCAACTCCAAGACAGAGCTAATTGTAACCATAGAAAATGAGATGTTAAGCCAACTCATGGATCCTCAACAAGCACTCCAATGGGTAGCAACCCACATCAAACCCTACTTTCCTGCCGCTCGCATCACCGGAATTGCCGTCGGGAACGAGATATTCACCGGAAACGACACGGTCCTAATGTCGAACCTCGTCCCGGCAATGATCAACATTCATAGTGCTTTGGCTCAGTTAGGGTTGGGCTCATACATTCATGTCTCAACTCCAACATCATTGGCTGTTCTTGAGAATTCTTTCCCTCCTTCAGCTGGTAGCTTCAAATCCCAATTCTCAACTTACATTACACAATTTTTACAATTCTTATCAAGCACAAAAGCACCTTTTTGGATCAATGCATACCCATATTTTGCATACAAAGATAACCCTAATAAAATATCTTTGGATTATGCTCTATTAAATCCAATGTCTTACATGGTTGATCCTTCCACTAAGCTAAAATATGACAATATGTTATATGCTCAAGTAGATGCAGTGATTTTTGCTATGGCAAGATTAGGGTTTGATGGGATTGAAGTTAGGGTTTCAGAGACAGGATGGCCATCAAAAGGAGATTTTGATGAAATTGGAGCAACAGCTGAAAATGCAGCCATTTATAATAGGAATTTGTTGAGAAGACAATTGGCTAATGAAGGAACTCCTTTAAGGCCAAATATGAGACTTGAAGTTTACCTTTTTGCCCTTTTTAATGAAGATATGAAGCCTGGACCAACCTCTGAAAGAAACTATGGTCTTTATCAACCTGATGGAACTATGGCTTATAATGTGGGCCTTGCTGCCTTGTTGAGTTCTTCTTCAACCTCTTCTGCTTCTATCTCCCTATCTTCTTCCGCCACCAAGGTAATTATTAAAATCACTTTTGTCACGTTTTAAATCATGTCAAAACGTAATTTTACATGTTTATATGCATTTTTTTAGTACTAAAATTGATTTCGAAGGAATAAAAGCTCTTTCCAAGTGATTTTGACCATTTCAGAATCACTCTAAAAAATATACTAAGTTTCTTTGATGTTCTTTCCATTCAACATTTGACATGCATCATAAATGATTCATTAATAAATTAATCTCATCTCTCATGTCAAACAATAACATTTCATTGTACTAAAAATTTTTCAAGGAAGCATGCATTTTCGAGTTATGATTATGAACATGGTTCGCATTTTTTACGATAGATTGAAAAAAAAAGGGGAAAAAAAAAGTAAACAACTTTTTCTTTTGTAATATGGTCATAAAAAAATTTCTAACTTTATTGTTTTTTTTTCTTTTTAACAGACAATATCAATGGAATATAAAAGCTTAGTGTATTCGATGTTCGTGTATTTGCTGATCAGCTTGGAGATTATTCTGACGAGAAGTCCATTTTAGAAGAGTTGATTTAAATTAAATGGGTGTGGTGAAGGGTTTTCTCAAAAGACTTAATTAATTTGGACGTTAAAATCAAATTAAACCCTTTGATTATTGAAGCAAATCAAAACCCATCAACCATTTGATTAACTTTAGTGTATTAGTGTTGATAATAATTTGATGTAAAATAAAAAAAAAAATATTTGGCCTTCATTTGATTCTTCATTAGACATAAATTAAATTGTTCCATCATTGTATAGCTCTCTCTACTCTCTATCTCATGTACTTAAAACCAAAAAAGGCCTTGTAATTGATCCATGCAATTTATTTTATGTTATATTATATTCAAATTCTCTCTATTTTTCTATATTTAATTATCTGGCAGAAAACTAATTTAGTAATATTCCAACCTTGTTTTGCTCATATCTTTTGTCGTAAAGAAATAATAAATAAATATGGAAAAAGATAAGAAAGGAAATGTCCTCTTTCTTCTCTACTACGTGGAATCCACATGGTTCCTCTATCAAATTCAAAAGTCACTTACTTTTCCTTCCTCTTTCTTTAAATTAAAAAAGATATANTATATATATATATACATTCAATAATAAATTATCAAAACTTCGTTTAATAACCCTTCGTTATATTTTTAATAATAGATGAATGCAAATTTAAAATGTCACTCGAAAAAATTCTCTCATATATTATAACATGACGATAAGGTCATTGTTGATTATGTTTAGTATATCTAACATTAAATAATTTCTCGAGATGAAAAATGTATAGACTATAAGCATTAAATCAATAAACAAATAAAAACACCTAAAGTGTAAAGTTAAAAACTTTGTTTGAATTTGGTCACTTTTTATTATCCTGAGCAGACAAATGGTCGGCCAACGCTTTATTCCTTTGCGCAAACCCTAACCGTCACCAAAGCTACATTTTGGGCATCTTTTTCTTCTCTTTGCAAATATATTTATTAAAAAAATAAAAACACACCTTTAATTACTGATTGGACCCCAAAAAAAAAAAAAAACTCAAATAAAAAATAAAGCCATTTTTTATTTTTTACCACCACGAAAAGATGCCCAATAAAGATATTATTGTTTTCATTTTCTCTCTTGAATCACAACGTTGTGTTTTCATATAATAGAATTCGAACCTTTTTTTCCCCTTTTTGCTCATGAAAAAACAATTGTCTACTTCATTTTTAAAAAAAATAATTTTATTTTTTAAAAAAAACCTTATGAGAGACTTTTTTTTTTTTTTTTGGGTTCTGATGAATCATCCTAGTGGATTACTCCGTCAGATTTGGGGGGTCCCATTTTTAACACAAATCAGCATGTGCTTCTGTACGTTTTAGAGAGAAGAAATAGTGAGTGCCAAATACAGTCATTGCCATTACAAAATATGACCTTTTGGTCCTCTATATTAGGCTGTGTCATATTGTGACCATCATTTTAGTACTCTGTTGATTAATATAATATAAGACTATAATGTTACAATCCACTTAAATTTTTGGCCCAAAGAATTAATCCAATTTTCTCCAAAATTAGAAGAATGAACTCGGATAAATCTTGAAGAAAACAGTCTCGTTATTACTTCTTTAACCTTAAATTGGTATGCATTCATGTATATGTTTCTCACATACATGCGTAAAAATATCCTCTTTTCAAGAAAAAAAAGAAAAAAAAATATTGTGTTGAAATTTTTGTAATATCTTCAAACTTTCCTTTGTTCTTTATAATAGACTATTTTTTGAGTTTTTGACTAGTTTTCGAGTTGTCGAGTAAGCGTGAGTGTTAGGAATGAATTTTAGAATAATATCTATATCTATACCATATAGTATTGAGGCTATGATTTTAAATTTTTTGGTTGAATGATGATTTGACAAGGTTTTAAATACTTTTTCTCCTATTAAAAAGACTTTAGATTCAAGATTGGTAGAATCTACCTACTTTCTCTCCCCTACTTTTTTTTTTAACTCATTTCATTATTTTGAACAAGATAACGAAAAGGAGAGATTATGCATTTTTACATAAATCTTAAAAGTTTCTTCCCTTCAACATAATCATGCTAGAGGGAAAGTAACAAATTAATTTTGCTTTGTCGGAGTGAGCTCAGCCTAGAGATAATTAACTTGGACTATTTGGAGATTTCATCCCCATTCTTATAATTATTATTGTACTAAACAAAATATTTTTTGCTTTGTTTTCAATTCACCACTATGCATGTATGTGACACTAATAATAGTTAAAGTTAGAGATGGATATATATGATGATGCTGTTGAGAAACTAATTAAAATAACAATTGTAGCAAAATTAAAATTCTTAAATAAATGAAAAGAGAAAATAGGGTTAGTGAGAGAAAAGTGATGCTTTTAAAATATAGGACTATGTTTCAATTTAAGGAGATGTGACATAGAATATGTACCACAAATCTTTTTGGTAGATTTTTTTTCCTTTGGTGGGAGGGATTTGCCTCCATAATTTAGAAACATAAAATATTGTCACTAAACTAAAACTAGCAAAACGGCCGACATGAGCATAGTAATTAATTAGCATGAATTTATACGGAAAATTTTCCTATTATGGTAATATGGAAAATTTTTAATACTACTTACATTTGTTGTTTGTCATGATAGCATCAATCAAGAACGTAGAATCTACAAATTAATTAATAATAAATCAATACATCATTTAATGGCGTATCAAATTATGAATGAGAGTAGTAGATACTACAATAATACTAGAAATTTTCTCAATTTGTAATATAATCTCAAGGTCTGACATTCTAATTCATCCACTACATATATTATATAGGAAAATCCAATATTCAATATTATATATATACATAAAAGTTAACCTTCTTTGGTAACAATATCTTATTAGTCTCTAGGTTTGGGGTCTAATTTCTATTTGGTCCTTATGTTTCAAAAGACCATTTAGTCCCTAAGTTTCAAAATATTTTTATTTTATCCTTAACTATTGAATTTTATTTGAATTTAGTCCATAGATTTCAACATTAACATTTTTAGCCTCAATTTTCACTAAATACTAATTTTTTGTCTTCAATGTTAATTGTATGTTAATAAATTCAAAATAATTAAATGAATTATAATTAATTAAATTTCACTAGTTTTCATCAATTTTAAAATTAAATTTAAAATTTTACTTCATAATTATTTTATACTAATTAATAGATATTGAGGTCAATGTTTGAAAGTGAGTACTTGATGGGAAAATGAGATTAAAAATGTAAAATCTTCAAATCTATGGACCAAATTCAAACAAAACTAAAATGTCAAAGGTAAAATTACAACATTTTGAAACCTAATGACTAAATTGAAACAAATTCAAAATTTAAAGACTAAATGCATAACATTTTGAAATTTAATGACCAAATAGTAACTAGGCCTCGACCTAGAGATCAAAAAGGTTTTTTTTTTCCTTAATTTTTTAATGTATATATATAATATTAAATATTGGATTTTTCCAATATGATGATGCTTTCAGCAGCATAAATCATGATTAGACCTTGCTTTCTTCTTTAATTATGCCTGTAATCAGCATAATTAGATGGATATAAAGTAACATTATCTTTCACAAAATGAAGCTTGTAACCTAATCCTCATAGAACAATACTTTTTACTAAGTTTAATGTATAGTGTTTAACGCTGCTCATTCTTCCCTAAAAAAGTGAAAACCCATTCTTGATCACCTATTTCATTTCTTTGATTACTTGAAATTAAAAAATATACTTTTTAAATATATTTCCAATAGAAGTTTTAACATTTTATTTCACTTGCAGAACCTATCACTTAAACTTAAAAGTAAATGAGTTCATATTATGTAATAATTTTTAGAAGTTTAAATTGTAAATTTGATCTAGAAAGTTAGAATATAATCCTGCGGTTTTAAAAATCAGAATTTAGTTCCTTTAGTTTGACAAAATCTCACAAATAGTCCTTATGATTTGTTAAAAACCTTAGTCTCTACTATACGAACTATTTATAAGAATTTTATCAAACCATAAGAACTAAATTCTAGTTATAAACTATAGAGACTAAATTCTAATTTTATCTAAACTATAGGGGGCAAATTTGTAAATTATCTTTTTAAAAGATATCTAAATAGTTACAGTACTTTTTAATCAGTATTAACAAATTGATTTCACTTTAACATCATAAATCATGTCAACACAATCTTAGTCAAACTTCCAAATCACCTTCCACCTGGTTCCAAACAAAAATATTTCCAAATTAGAGCTGATGTCCAAAAGCAGCCTTAAATCAGAACACACTCATACCTGGAAATGAAGAAACATCCCATTTTCTCTTATAGTCACGGCAGCAACATCATGAAGATGACAGAAATAGACAACTTCTTTGTACTTAAGAAACTTACATTTGTCATCAGAATCCTCATCTTTCTATCTTATTGTTATTACTAAGACATGTTCATATGATAATGCTACTTCCTCATACAGAGCTTTTATCAATCAATAATAGCCAATAGGTGTGTATCAAATCTCATATTTATCCACAATAGTGTTACTTTTCACATCAGTTCTGCATTTGGATTTCAAGAATCAGATATCAAGAATAATTTCATCAATTAAAAAAAAAAGTTCATAACAAATCTCACATCCACTAATACTAAGTTCTGAGTAAATTTGTTCTCATTTCTCTAATATATGAACAAATCAATGATAACAAGACCTCGAAATGAGCACAGAATTTTATAGAGCCAAATGTTGATGACACACTAATCTTCTGGGGTACCAGTAAGTTATAAATTATTATGTTCGAACACAATTCAATGCTTTTTCTTGCAGTACAACACCCAAACTAGCATACACGTACGAGAAGGCTGCTGAGAGGGATAAGTGGGGGCACTTGTGTACCTTCAGTGCCGTAATTGACTTCCATAGTCGGCATTGAATTTTTCATAACGGGGAGCATCCAAATGAGCTGATGGCCGTGTGTTTCGTAAGGCAATCTCTATGTCGGAGGCTGTGATTGGTCCAATTTTAGGCAACTCTACGGTCATAAGAGTTATTACGTTAGATCTGTTTGCAGGATGGTACAGAAAAGAGAAAGACTGACCATCCATATGTTCAAGACCATGATGCTTAAATGTATTTCATTAAATTTTTAATTTCTAGATTACAGTCTACAGATCTAATCTTCCTTGTGGATACTGACAATATCAAGGTTACTATATAATAGAAGGCAATTTTTGAGAGAATAGATACTTTGAGAGGGGGGAGGGGGGGGAGGGAAAGATGCGTTTAAAAAGTTCCTTACCTTCTTCAGGCACTACTCCCTGTTGATCTTCGGGTAGCCCTTTTTGCTGTTCCTCGAGTTGGGCCATTAGGCGCCGTAGTGGCTGCATAGCAGCCTCTTTGCACACTAATCTAATATCAGAACCTGAATAGCCTTCTGTTCTTTCCATCAATATATCGTAAGGAAGTTCCTCATTTCCGGGTTGAGGAGGAAGAAGTTCTTCAAACATAGCTCTTCTAGCTTCTGGTTCTGGCAGAGGCACAAGTATCTATTTTACCATGGTCAAAGGAGAATCACTTGGAGATATTATAGTTCAAATGTGGTTAAAAACTTGAAACTCATCAAGCTATCATGCTTATGGAAGTTTTAAGTAAGTAAAACAAAAAAACAAAAAAAACCAAAAAACAAAAACTGAAAGTTACTGCAAATTGAATATTGTAGCAGTTTCTGAATCAAATTCCTTTTATTCAAGTTACTGATTTTTCCCCCTCAACTCAAACACCTTTAACCAAATTAGAGAATATTGAAACACGCATGAAATGAGGAAATACGATTTATGGTTATGTTCATTATGAACATATATGCAATTTTTTAGTTTCAAGAGAACACAGATTATCTCATTGTTTCTTTCAGGGGTAAAAATCCTCGTTATTCAAGTTCTCTGATAGGAGAGTAGCCATAAAATGACATAAAACTATGAGGAATCTGATATAGTTGGCAGTAGGCAGAATTAACGACTTTTTTGGGGATGTGACTCAAGAAGCAGTTCGCAATCTACTGACCACCGTTCTAATTATTCTATCAAAACAAAAACTACAATAGTAAGAGGATACTCTCTTTTCTAAACGACGAAGCATGGCTGCATCCAGTTCCCAGGGAAGATTTGTCGCGGCCAAAACAAAGACTAGTTCATCTGTCTGCATCAACCCATCCATCTGCAATCTAATCCAACAATCAATATTTGATAGGCCACAATTAGATAGAAAAGACTCTAACGTGATTTCTTAACAGGTCAAACACACAGATTTCTTCAATAAGATGGCTGGAATTTTGATAGGCATTGGGAAACAATTATATGAGATGCCACAGAATTCCAATACTGTTCAGTGTTCATTAACAATGTCAAAAAAAAAAGGTAGCTACAGAGTTGACTTGAGATAATTTAAGTAATATTTATTTTAATAAATAACAAAACAGCTAAATTATAGTTCCTGGGCAAGAACTAAAACATGTGAAGGGTTCAGATAGAAGCAAGTGAACTCTCTTTGGATGAAGTATAACGATGGGGGCTACTATATAGAAGAACTGGGTGTTATAATATTCAATTGAACAAAGATAGAACCTGAATGAGCAACTCTGTCTTCAGACGCCTACTAGCTTCATGTTCACTGCGTCCTTCACCACGATGACTAATAATTGCATCAATTTCATCCAGAAATATAGTAGATGGTGCATGATGCCTAGCAAGCTCAAATAAGACCTTGATAGATTTCTCCGAGTCACCTATTAAAGAATGGAAGCAGAGAAATTTTAAAAGACAAAGCAAATGTTACGAAAGAAGATCATCAGATCTATTTTAGAAATCAATAGCAGAGTAATGAAGTGAGATGACACCACTCCTAAAAGAGAATGATGCTGGACCATTAGTGAGATTTTGGTTTCATCATTTAAGTTATTTAGTAATTTCCACTCCCCAATATTTTTACATTGTGACGTCATATTAAAAAATGGCACAAACATAGTTTAAATTGACGATGGCAAATTGCTACATAACATGCTTTCGTAAATAATGAAATATAGCTACAACCTGGAGAACAAAAACTCATATCACTACGTAAAAGGAAACTGTAACATCAGTTATCAACTTCAAAAATCTAAAACGTTATTGCATTGGATGTCAACATGGGTGAAAACAACTCCCTTGCATCCAAGACTGATTGGAGCCAGAAGGATGTTCTATTTAGGCATACATAAAATTGGAGATAAACCAAAGTAATCAAGTACACCAGAAAAAGAAAATCATTCTTACTATGAAAAAGGTGGCAAGGATGATGTATTTTTTTGGAGTTTACATTCAAACTATATCATTAATCTAACTTTGATATTTACTTGTAAATCTACTTGGTCTTGAATTTCCATGTTCATGGAATTTAATTCTGTAGATTATTTTCCTGACACCACCATCTTTAATAGTCAGGAAATGTAAGATTTTATACATGATATCCGGTGGCCCAAAAAAGGATTTTTTTTTTCCTGACCAACAGTCTTTTACTTTTATGTAAAACTCAAAAGTTGAATATTATATTCTTGAATAATATAAACTTTAAAGAAGGCTTTCTCCCTAAAATTTGAATGTTGAATTACCTAAGCATCAAATGACATAACATCTTTAGATCGTTGGCTCATAACCTCAAGTCTTTCACCATCTTGATCAATATCTCACAAGTGGAAAACCGTATCCTATGTCACTTCTTGCCATTTGAACTTAATATTTGTCCAAATATTGCGGGTGAATTTAGTCACCTACGCATCAAATGTCTAATGTGGATTTTGTGTAATATGAGCTAGTATAGAAAAATATGGTGTCGACTGGTGATTAACTAAGTGAAACTTTAATTTAATACATGAGATCCCCATTAGTTTAACGCTGACACAATATTGAACAGGTCATGCACAATAGGCAGAGTACATGGAAAATAACCAGACAAATGATGCTGATTTCAAGAGATCGAATTTGGGCAAAAATTAACAATGTATTGAAACTCTAAATCAAATCTTCTACAATATTAATCGAAAAAGGGAAATTAGTACTTTAGTTTTATAGCATTAGGGTTTCAATATTTTACCCCTGTAGTGTTAAAAAATTCCTTCTGGCCGCTACAATGGCTGATCTTTATTTCCCATGACTCAAGTAGAGTATTGATATTTTAAACACATAAAAGGACATTTTGTTTACTTAACCCAAAAAACAAACATTCAAAAAGAAAAAGATCAAGTGTTTCAAAATTTTTGTTACAGTTTCATATGTTTGACTGGACAAATTGAGAAGGAACAAAACATAAACAAACGCTCTTCGTAGATGTAATCATACCTCGCCACTTGCTCACTACAGATGAAGCTGAAATATTGAAAAATGTTGTCTTGCACTCTGTTGCAACAGCTTTTGCAAGCATGGTCTGAATAATTAACATGAAAGGTTATCTAAATAAGGAAAAGTAGACCACAAAACCTTCAAGCTAAATTATCAATATAAGAAAACTCCAAAATGATCAGGTGACCAAAAACAAAAATCTGAAAAGTGACAGACCGGAATACACTCTCTCAATTTTCTCAATCATCCGGTTGGAAGTGCCTTTACAAGAAATATCCAATAAGTTAACTTGAAATATCCAATACTCGGGTGCTAGTGCCTTCACTTATTACAAGAAATATCTAATAAGTGTCTCTTATCCAAAAAAATCTAATAAGTGACAGATTGTACAAACTCTCAAGTTTCTCAATCATCTAGATATAAAGAGGAAGGGTGTGCTAGATGCTATAGCAGAATTCCTGAAAAACGAATTTACAAGCTAGTTCGCAAAGCTTGTAAAATAATGATACATAATAACATGGATTTCTGCTAGGCAATAATTTAACTTTATGGACAGTTATTTGAGTTTTAAGGGAATCCGTAAAGCAACAAAGAGACTGAAGCATCATCTCAATTGTATTGACTATGACTACAGCCAAATGTTAAGACTTAGCTTTTAAAACAAAAGATTGTAGCTCGAACCTACATACCTTTCCCGTTCCAGGGGGGCCAAAGAGGAGGATGCCTTTCCATGGAGATAGGAGACCCCGAAAATAACTACAAATGAGATATGAGGGTTAAATAATGGTTCACAAGAAGATTCTAGTACAAATGCAATACAGGATTTTTTTTTTAAAAAAAAAAAAGAGGGGGGGGGGGGGGGGGGGGGCGCTCCGGAAGGTTGTATTGTAAACTTGCAATCAGAAATTCCATACGAAGGCCTTTGTATGGTTGAATGTCACAACTCAACCAAGAGCTTTATATCAACCATCAATCGAGCAGTAAATAGAAAAACCTAATTTCATATTATCCTGACAACAGTTAGTTAAATCTATATCATTGTTAGGTCATGGGATAAATTTTGAATAGAAATTGACACGGGTTGGCAGACAAAATTAGCATTCAGAAATTTTGATTTGGAGGTGGTAGGTTTGAATATTCTTCTAGGAGCTGTTTGTTGGCATGTAATTCAGATGCTCAGCACCCTAGGATGCTTGGAAACTGTATACTTAACAGTCACATTCTTGGATGGTTTCTTATTATATGAATTTAATCCAATGTAGTTTAGTTTAGTATATATATTTTTCGAATTGAAACTTAAAAAAAGTTGTGTGAAATTTATCTTCAATACTAATCCAACTAGTATTTGAATTATATATAAGTTTTTTTAGTACAACAAATGCTTCTTCTCTTGTACAACAAAAGTGAGGTTGAGGATATGAACCTCCAACCCCATGCAAAGGAATAGATGTCCATAACTGCAGAGCTACTATCAAATAGTCTATAATAAACTAATGAAAAAACTCACTTGGGATATTTTATTGGCATGACCACTGCTTCCTTAAGTAAGCGTTTGGCATGTTCTAACCCTTTGATGCTTTCCCACTTAATATCCGGATTTCCGCGTATTATATCCCTGAATAAGGCAGTATAGGACAGTCAGGATGCCTGAAAAAATTGTTGATAAAATGATAATGAATTTGCTAAGAGACCCATATGATTTCAATCAATAAAGATAACCTCAGTTGATGTACAGAACTTTGTCAGTTACCTAGAAATGCTTTCAGCTAAGTTGCGCATTTCTGCAGATTCTAATGGAGGAAGCAAAGGCTTCTGTCTGACAAGGTGAAAAATAAAAATAATAAGCATGATTAGGTACGTTACTAAATCACAGGAAATCACTGATCCTTAAAACAAAAACTCATTTGAATTCAAATATGCAAATTTGATTTAATTCTGGTGAATGAGCATTCACTCAAACAAGACTGAAGATCGATGCCATGAGCAGTTAACTTTCTGTTGGCACTGTTGTCTACTGTGTAGTTGATTGCTTCTAAGTATTTCCCAAGGAACAGAGGAACCCTGAAGAGCCACTAAGTACAATATATTATATGCCTCGTGACTTTTTATCATTGTTTCACATTACAGTGCAACTGGATATTGTGAACCTCATAACTCATACGCACCTAATTGCAAGTTGCATACAGCTTTTATTCAGGAGAGCACAGATGATGAAATTTTGTTTTCAAATAGTAATAGTTTTTTCATAATTTGTGTACTAACTAGAGGCATCAAGCAGCTGCTGCTGATAATCAAGTTCAAAAGCATTGGTAAGTAGAAACTCTACCATAAAAAGTCACATAACTGACATTTAATACCACTCGAGAATGAGCATCTTTCCTTCAGAGCATGGCACACAGTCAGGCAGATGTTTCCTTTTCTTCCAGATTTCATGTAAAAGCACCAAATCTAAAGAGAGTTATGAAACCTAAAAATATGTGCATAAATCCATCTACAAATTTCTTTTGTATCATCTTGACGAAAAAGCATGCTCTATGGTTTCCATTGCTAAGAATATGTCAGGCAACATTATCAAAGTGTCAGAGTCATTAGATGTCGGTCTAGGTCTATTTTGTCTACTGCCAGGTCCAACTAAACTACTGCGTTTTCCATAGTTAAAAGAAGCATATAATTGTCAACAGCAATAGATAGAGACAACATACATAATCACCGTCTTACGGTTGGACACAGCACCAGGTGCAGAACTTGAGCCATTCTGCTACAAAACAATTAGCAAGAACAATTTGATGGAGTCATCAGCAGTTTACCAAAGAGATGCGTCCGAAATCAGTCAACTATTGTCACAATTTTAAAATCAGATGCATTACCTGCAATCGAAACTGCTCGTAGATGGCCAATTCAGGCCCATGCGCAGTTCCATTTGCCGGTATACCGAAAGCAGTCTCGTTTTTCAAAGCCGCATCGGAGGCCTCACCATTCCGGGACTTCGACTCCTTCTTTCTCCCAAATGTGGAATCATAGAACCTCTTGAAATCCTACAAACAGATAACAAGCAGAAGAAGGTTGAATATTAACAAAATTATACAAGCGTTGGCGAAAATCCATAATCTACTCCAATCAAAAAAGAAGAAGGAAGTAAACTACAATGCAGCCGTGACACGACATGCCTAGCAGAAACCGATTAGAAACTGATCGGAAGTTGAATTAAAATAGATGAGGAAATTAGGAAGGTAGAACAACTTGGAGAATACAATTTCGTCAACCAACACACAGGACCAGTCCTGAATAAAAAATTAAGTAAAGTACAGCTCCTACAACATCTGGATCCTCACAAGAAAACAAAAACAGTTGAAGAGGAAAGTAAGGAGTGCCTGGAACGTCCAACGAGTTGCAGCAGGATCGTCCTCGGCGGCCATTGCTGCAATTGAATCGGAGGAGGTGAAAGAGGAGAGATTCGAATGCTGCAACAATGGAAGAACAGTCTCTCCCCCTCAATTCAACCTCTCGATTTTTCACAGTTTGCAGAGTAAATTGGAGTTGGAGTAAGCAAAGAAAAAAAAAAAAAAAAGGACTTCCAGCTGTCAATAGTCAACACAGAAAGAACTTTTCGCCTTTCTGCCTTAAACGTGTGTTTAATCATGTACGAGTTCTTTTCTTTCCTTTTGTAAGTAATTAATTATGTGGTAGTTTGTCTTAAAATAATAATAATTTGGTAGTTAGTAACAACTCAGCGTCAATCGCCACCACCCTATGGTTCAGGAGGTCGGCGGCATACATATATCGACCATATTTCAATTTGTAGCTTAACTTCACGTTTCACTGGTGAAATCTAATCCATTTAAGTCTAATTAATTAGATTTTAGTCATGTTTACTAATTCATAATAAAATTTGATATAAACATAATTCAATTACATTGACAGATCTATTGTAATGAATCTCAATCGCAAATATAATTAGATCGTTTTTTATTACATTTACCTAAAATTAAGAATTTTGTCAAATTTACTGTTACTGTTATAGTTATCTTTATCTATCTCTGAGAGTCAATCCGTAGTGGTAATGATAGCAGTAAATGTGTCAAAATTCATAGTTTTTTTTCTCTAAAATAGCAATAATAATGGTAATCATAACCATAACCATAATCATTACGTTAACGGTAATGATACGACGTAATGTTCAAACACAGTTCAATTGATCACCTCACGCTCGTCATTCAAATTACATTACTTGATTACGGATTTTTAACTGGGACCCATGTGATGTACGAATGCGGAACACCGGTAAACACTAACAACCATTTTTAAAAAATAAAATAAAAAATAAAAAGTCCCACTTTCCAAATTACCTTTCATTTATTGTGACACACCTTCCCTGATCGTGGTCTTATTTTTGTTTATCTGTGTTCCGTAATTCTAATGAACTATGAGGCTTGCCTCAAAATTTGTAAACAAATCGCGCAATCTGATTGAGGAACGGATGATGCTCAATTTTATTGTATCTGAAAATTATGTTAGACCCACTACCTTTACCGTTGTCGTTACAGATACTGTTATTGTAACAATATGAGAATTATAAATTTGTCACATTTACATTTGCTTCATAATCTTAAGTAGACATGATCAAAAGCAATTCAATTATATTTGCAATTGAGACCCATTATGATTTATCCGTAAATGAAATCCTATACGACTATACATATTTTCGTTATAGATTGGTAAACATGACTTTATTTCAATTTCATCCAATTCAATTCTAAACTTAAATAAAAATGAGTTGTCAAAGCGAGCTTAGTTTAACCGTAATTGGCATAGTCTTTTTCCCTGATTGAAGGTTCAATTTTTCATCTTTACCATTGTCGTACTAAAAAAATTGACAATTTTTTTCATCGGTCTAATCTTCGCTAATGTATCCATAAATTATTAATAAAAAACAAAATTTTATAAACTCGTCGATTTTAATAAAATAAAGTTTTCTAAAATAACAAATTAAAATTGACCAAATAACTTTTTTCATAGTTCGAAATGTAAGAATAGAATTTCCAATGGTTTGTTGGATTAGGTTATTTTAATAAGTTTGTTTCGGTATGAATTTAATTTTATTTTCCATTTTTATTTACTAGTGGTGAATTCATTAGGCATCTATTGTAGTCTTCCATCTATAAAAAACTAGGATGGACATATGCTTCTAATTGTGTAGATAATCGATATTAGATACGGATACATCTAGATACGTGGTAAATACGTGTTTGATACGTGATTTGAAGTATCTGATTATTTTTATTTTTATTTTTAATTTTTAGATACGCGTATCTGCTTCCAGATATGTAAATGAGATACGTGAGTCAAATTTTTATTTCAGATTTAAGGCCAATCATTTTAAAAATCCAACCCACAACCCATTTTATTTTTGTGCATGTTTAGGAGTGATTTTAAAATCATCAAAAATCACTTTTTTTTTCATTTTTAAAATTACTCGGAAACACACTTTTAATTACTCAAAATTAATTTTGTTTTCAATTTTACACTTTTAAATATAATTTTTATATCATCAAAATTAGTTTTGAAGAATTAAACATGTTTCATGATGATTTTGAAAATGATAAAAGTGATTTCAACCATTTTAAAATTACTTCCAAACATAAAAGTCCACTTAAATTGAGCAATCCAAAACAAAATAAATTAAAAATGATAAAACATAAAAAATTAAAAAAAAAAACGAAACATAATTAAATATTAATTCTTCCCTAATCTCTCACTATTTAAATCATGATTCACACCTCTTCATCCTCAACTTCATTCTTCAATCTTCGTCTTTTATTTCTTTCCTACCGTCTACTCTAGTCGTTCAACAATCACTCGACGTTACTAGATTTTTTTATAAGTTTTCACTTTCTTCTTAAATCTATTTTAATCTAATTTAAAATATGTATTATAGCAATTAATTAGACATTATATATATATATATATATATATAACGTAGCTTCAATGTATCCATATCTTAATTTTTTAAAAATTAATATATTGTCATATCGTATTGTATCGTACCCATATCATGTAACTGTGTCTTTGTTTCTTAGATAAAAAGTATTGTTCTTTTGCATTCTCGTTGTTTCATTTTCTTAACAATTAATATTGTTGACTTCTTGTTAATAAATATGTGCTCCATTATCAGTTTGATCCTTTCATTTTCAGTTAGGTGTCAATTTTATATGAAAAGTTCTTTTATTAGTAAACTTTCATTATTATTATTATTTTTTTTTTATGAAATAGATTCGTAAGTTTTCAATTTTAGTTCAATTTATTATTGACCTGCAAATTTAAATATAACTCAAAGATTTTTTAAAGTACAAATTTGGAGATTGAAATCTCCGATCTTAAAAAAGAAAATAAATGTTAATTATTGGTGAATGTTATCTGCTTTATTGGCACTAACTCAACTAATTAAAAGCATATATTCTCTACCAAAAGGTTAGATGTTCTAATCCATATATTATTGAACTAAAAAAATACCCATTAGACATAAATGTAAACTTTATATCATATTAAATATAAAATTAGAAAATTTTCATAGATAGAAAAAATGTCAAATTATTTACAAAAATATCAAAAAAAAAAAAAAATCATCGTAAATATTGATAGACTTCTATTAGCGTCTATTAGCAATAAACTTCTAACAATTTCTGTCCTTGATCGACACTAATAAGACTTCTATGAGCCTCTATAAAAAAAATTTTAAAAAATTATTTTGTGTAAATAATTTCTCTTACTTTTCTATTTTTGAAAATGTCTCTGTAAAATTTTCAAGGTCCTTTTTAAAACTATGGAATATATCAAAGAGACCTATAAAATATAAATTAATTGAAAGTTTAAAGATGAAATATTAAATTTTTTTAAGTTCAAATATCTATTAAATACAAATAAATTTTCATCAAAATTTAAGTACCTAGATTATAATTTAAAACTTTAAAATAACAATTTAGGACACCAACTTTTAAAATTACACCCAAATGTCATAATATGATAATATGATATTCCTCTATTATGCGCAAAAAATTGTAGTTGAAAGCCACAAATAATCATTAATTTAAAAAAAAAAACGACTAAAATAGACATAATTTAGTGACAACTGACACATTTAAAAGTTTAAATTTTCATGATCCCATTTGTTCTACCTATAAAACTTAAAAAAAGAAGAAGAAAAAAATAGAAAGAGAGAAGAACATTGGATGTCAAACTTCCTTTATAAATTCTTAGGTCATTTTGTTGTCACAATTATAGTATGCTAAGTTATTATTTATTCATTAACGAGTTTGAAGATAGTATATATTAATTACTGTTAAGTTATATTCATTTTGGAAATAATGAATGTTAAGTTATATTCATTTTGGCTATAATTAGTTATGTTTAAAATGTACAATATCAATAATAATGTGGTATTAAAAAATATTATACTAGTTGCATTAAGCATTTTAACTACAGAGATGGAGAATCTAACCATTAATCTTGAGGATGATAATTGATATCAAGCAGAGACAAATCTATATGAAGGGGTCCGGGGCATGTGTCTCATCACATTGTGTCGTTTTACATATATATATATATAATGGGTTAGAAAAACTTAATTCCATTTTTATTTTTCCTCACATATGTGTTCATATTTATATAAAAATATTCTAAAAAATTTAGGCTCGTTTAGTAACTATTTGATTATTAAATTATAGTTTTTAAAAATTAAGGTGTATAAACACCATTTTCACATATAAATTTTTTTGCTTTGTTACTTTACCATTATTTTAAAATTACATTAAAGTTAGTACAAGTTTAATTTTTAGTTTTAAAATTATTGACTAATAAATATCTAAACTTTCAATCTTAACTCTAATAAGTCTCTTAAAAATGTGTAATAGATATACAAACTTTTAGTTTAGTATCTAAAATATCATAAAATATTGAAAATGCTTAATAATTAGCCATTATTTTTTATCAAAAAAAAAAAAATCTAATTGAAGCTCAAATTTTCAATTTTGTAAGCAACAATTATAGTATTTTTTCTAAAAAAATGTTTGGTAATGCATATTAGACACATAAATCGAGATGTTGTTAATGATCTAATATATATTTTTTAAAGTTCAAGAACTATAAATGACACAAATTTAGACGTTGATGAATTACAATTTTAACCTTATATGAAATTGTGCCTCTAACATGAAAATTTGGATCAATGTCTGTATATCAATTAGTTATACTCGTTTTGACAATAATATATGATTTGAAAATTATATCGATACATCTAAAATTATATTTATATAGACTAATTGTATTCCTATATAAAAATCTTGGATTCACCACTGATGTGAAGTGATCGCTTGTATTCGGATTGATCCTATACCAACTTAACTGACACGTATGTTATATCCATACGTACATATATAGAAATAATAACTAGTTTTTTTTGGGATAAGTAATGGAGATTTAAAGTGTGAACTTAAAATAAATGTGCAAACAAAATATATAGTATAACAATTGTGTGAAAATGAGCACCTTTGACTTTTCAAGAAAGAGTGCAAGTCAAGTAATGCTAAACCTACCATTATTTTGAAAATATATTTGATATTGTTTAAATCAAATAAATTATTTAGGTCTCGTTTGATAATCATTTGATTTTTAGTTTTATGTTTTTGAAAATTAAGTCTATAGATACTACTTCTATTTTCAAATTTATCATTTATTATTTGCTTTTTACCTATAGTTTAAAAAATCAACTCAAATTTTGAAAACTAAAAAAAGTAGTTTTTAAGAACTTGTTTCTGTTTTTGGAATTTGACTAAGAATTTAATTATTGTACCTAAGAAAGATACAAATCATTGAAAAAAAAATAGGTTTAGTTTTAAAAATAAAAAATAAAAAATAAAATGGTTATCAAACGACACCTTAATCAATATCTTAGCATAAATACAAATATACATCATTCAAATAGATAAAATACATGGCTTACTTTGAAAAGCATCAAGCTACTATCTCACGCAATTACTAACTTTTAAAACACATTAAATAAATTAAAAGAGATTCTCAAAAATTAAAAAAAAAATAAAGAAAACTATTTACACAAAATAGCAAAATTTAGTATTATTCGATAAAGATTGATAGAAGCTGATAGAAGTCCATCATTTATACTATATGATAGACGCTAATAGAAATCTATCAATGTCTATCCGTATTTTTTATTTTTTTTTTACTATATCTATAAATAGTTTGACATTTTATCTATCAATCAAAATTTTTCTCAATTTAAACTTGAGAATATAAATCATGGCTAGCAGCTCTACGTTATTAGTTTAATAAACACAATTAAGTTTTGCGTGGTTAAGACGTTTAACAAAATTAATTGTTGTGCAATTGCATGATAGGTATGAATACTGGAGTTTGAAAAGAAAAAAAAAAAAAAGTTCTACATTTTTCTTATATAAGGCATTTAGTTCGGAAATTTGTTTATATAAAATGGAAAGTGTAGATAAATAAGCACTTGTTTAGTAGAGAATCTGAAAACAGAAATTTGAAAATAAGAAACTAAATAAAAACAAAATTGTATTTTATATTTTCAGATATGTGTAACAGAATTTAGAAATTGGATTATAATTTAATCAATTACAAACTAGTCGTAGTTACTCACTAAATATTAATTAACAATAAACTATTTTATGAATTATTAATTTATTTATGAACATGATTTATGTTAAAAAAAATTTATAATTATTATTTTGTAATATTATATAATATGTAGGATAAATTGAAAATTTTGCCCCTATGATTCGGTAGAAGTTAAAGTTTAGGTCTTATATTGGTTTATAATTAGAATTTACCTGCTATGGTCTGATAAAAGCTTCGTAAATGGTTCTTATGGTAGGGATTATCTAAGAAGATTTAACAAGTCATATAGATTATATATGAAGTTATATCCATAGGAACTAATTTCTAAAATTTAAAACAATATAGAATCACTTTTAACTTAATCTAAACCATAGGGACCAAATTTAGAATTTAACATGATTTATAATACATTACATTATACATATTTTAATTTAATTTTTTTTAATTGAGTTTATAACATGACATACTATATATATATATATATATATATATATATATATTTATTTATTTTTATTTAATATAATTCTACATTTTTAATTTTAAAATTCAAATTTCGGATACCATGAAAACATAAAAATATTATTTTCAGAATTTACACGGTTTGGATCACAAAAAATCTAAAAATAGTTTTCAGAAACAAATTTTATTCGCCGAACTCAGTAAATCTAATAACATAAAATAAAATCCAAATTACGGACCAAACAGGTCATAATATTACCATGTGATTTGTGTTAGAATTGTACGATGATGATTGATTGATTATTTAAAGCATCCATAAATTGAATCAACTACAAGCTAAGATACATCATAATCTATACTATTTTTCAATATAAATCTTATCAATCTAGTTATAATGAGCATAACTTAGTTGACATAGAATGTATTTCACCGACAAGAAAATCATCCAAGTCCATGTTTATTTTAAGAGAAAAAAATATATCAATCTAATTATTTTTAAATTTAAATTTAACCAAAAGTTAGTTTAGTTGATTTGAAACCACCTGCATACTTATTTAGAGCGTGTTTGATTTAACTTTTCAAATGTTTAATTTTAAAAATAAGTCACTATAACAAAAAAAAAAAAAGTGTTTGACAACTACTAAAAATAAAAAATTTTATAAAAAATAATTTAAATAGCAATGATTTTTTTAATATATATATATTAGGTTAAAATACATTTTTGGTCCTTAAACTTTCATGAAAGTGATAATTTAGTTCATGAACTTTGGTTTCTAATGATTTATCTCTGTACTTTTGGTTTTATAACAATTTAATTCCTGAATTTTAGTATGTAACAATTTAGTTCATAGTGTAAAAAAAAATCAAATTTTGATGTCAATTTTTATTAATTTATGATGTAGACTTTGTAATTTATAAAAATATTGACTCTCGAATTAGTTTATCGATTTATTTATACAAAAAATCTCATTAAGTCTAAACAATAATTTCTATAATAAGGACTAAATTGTTACAAATTTAGAAATATAAGGACTAAATTATTAAACAATAAATTTCAGGAACTAAATTGTTACAAAGTTGAAAGTTTAGGGATTAAATCGTAAACAAAAGTTTAAAAAACTAAAGTGTTATTTTTACTAAAATTTAGGGATTAAGAATGATGTTTAACCTATTTTTTATCTAATCAATCAAAACGGGCCATTAATTCAATATTCTACAATTTCCTTAGTTATTAGTTTTATTTTTGAGAAATATTATTATTATTTAGTTCTCTCACAACTACTCTTAACTATTAGACAGACAATTAGAGATGGGGCGAATTGGTAGCTATATTACCAAACCCTAATTGGGCTGGCTGGACCAAACCTCTAGGCTTTAAAAGGTCACGTGTAAGTATTGATTTGTTATTTATTACTTTTTTTGTCAAAAAAAAAAAAGAATAATTTTTTTGTTATTATTATTTAAACACACACAAACAAAAAAATCATCCAAATTTAAGTACTAAAATTGTAATTTCTTTTAAATAACAATTTAAGATGCCAACTTTTAGAATTACACCCTAATGTTATAATATAATAATATGATATTCTTCTACAATGCACAAAAATTGTAGTTGAAACCCACCCATAATCATTAATTATAAAAAAAATGTCAAAATAGACATAATTCAATAATAATTGACACATACTTCTTTTCACGAAGTTAAAGGTTTAAATTTTCATGTTCCCACTTGTTGTGCCTATAAAACTTTAAAAAATTATTGGAAGTCAAACTTCCATTATAAATTCATTGTTTAAATGTCTTTAAACTTTGAAATTTATTCTATTTTAGTCCCTAAATTTTAAAAAACGTTTATTTTAGTTTTTGAACTTTTAAAAAATGCTTATTTTAGTCTTTGCCATTAGGATTTCGTTAACTTTTTAACAGAATGTTGAGGTGACTTATATTTTTTGTGGCTATAATGCCAAATAAATTGATCACTTTAAAAAATCTAGGGTTTTGAATTCAAATTAGAGGCTAAATTGGTTTTTTTTATGAAGACACAACAGTCACTTTGTCTTTCAGATTTTAGTTATTCACTTTGCATTCTAAATTTTAGTCGTTCATTGAGATATTTTTCTCTATTCCTCTCAATCCCTTCTTCCTCCTCTTTTTTTTTTTTAGTTATGTGATTCACTGAGGTAATATTTATTTGCCATTTTTTAAATTTTATTTTCTATATAGATTACATTTATTTGCATTTTTTAATTTATTTTACCTTGCCATGGGATGTTTTATTCTTGTGTTTAAAAGTTGTCATAATATAATAGAATAGAGAAGAGTACATAGAAAATAAAAATATTATTGATGTTTGAGAAAAACAAAATTTTTACATGAAAAATGGACAGCTCTATAAAACATCTTATGCACTAATATACCAATCATGTTATATTTTTATTCTATTATATTTTCTTATGATTTTTTTGGAGATTCCAATTGAAAAAAAAAAAATAGTAGGACTTATAGTGTTTTTTTGTTGACATAAGAAACTGGACTTAAATAACTAATAGTTAAAAAATAGAAAAATATTTTAAATGATAAAACTATTGAACATATTTATAAATAGTAACCAAATATCATCGTCTATCTGCAATGATAGATAGTGAAATTTTGCTATATTTATAAATATTTTGGTTTATTTTCCTATATTTGAAAACAATCCTAAAATATATATATGAAAAATATACATTTTTCTTAAAATAAAAAATTTATAGCTGGAAAATAAATATGTCATAAAAAAAATGTAAGTCACTTCAACCTTTTGTTAAAAAGTTAATAGGATCCTAATAGCAGAGACCAAAATAAATATTTTGTAAAAGTTCAGGGACTAAAATAAACGTTTTTGAAAGTTTTGAGACCAAAATAGAACAAGAGTCAAAGTTTAAAGATCAAAATAGGATTTAAACCTAAATTCTTAGGTCATTTTGTTGTCACTATAATTATTGTAGTATACCGATTTATTATTCTTCTACTCTTCAATACAATAAGCAAGTTTTGAGGTAGTATATGTCAAATATTGTTGAGTTATATTCATTTTGGTTAATAAGTTATTTCTAAAATGTATAATATCAATAATAATGTGGTATTGAAAAATATTATACTAGTTGCATTGACCATTTTAAATAGAGGTGGAGAATGATCAATTGGTGTCAAGTGATCATTGGTATTCGGATTCATCCTATACCAACTTAACTAACATGTGTGTTATGTTTATATGTACATATATAGAAATTATAACTAGATTTCTCCTAATAAATAATTGAGAATTAAAGTGTAACTTAAAATAAAATATGCAAACTTGGCTCATAATACATGTTAAAATTACAATCATATAATTTATTTAATATTATTAAAATCAAATTAATTATTTAACTAATGTCACTGCATAAATACAAATATACATCATTCAAATGGAGAAAGAACCTTGCTTATGTAAGCATCAAGCTACTATATCACGCAATTACTGACTTTTAAAACTTATATTAAATAAATTAAACTTAGGAATAATGATAAATCATGGCTAGCAGCTCTACTTTATTAGTTTAATAAACACAATTAAATTTTGCGTGGTTAAGACGTTTAACAAAATTAATTATTGTGCAATTGCATGATAGGTATGAATACTAGAGTCTGAAAAGAAAAAAGAAAGTTCTACATTTTTCTTATATAAAGCATTTAGTTCAGAAATTTGTTTATAAAATAGAAACGGTAGATAAATAATATTACAACATGATTTGTGTTAGAACTGTACTCTGATTACTGAATGATTATTTTAATCATTCATAAATTGAATAATCTACCAGCTAAAATACATCATAATCTTTAGTATTTTTTAATATAGATCATATCAATCTAGTTGTAATGAGCATAGCTTAATTGACATAAAATATATTTTATCTATAAAAAAATTTAAGGTTTTTGAATCCCAAATTCATGTTTTTTTTAAAGAAAAAACAAATTTGTTACGACTCAAGGGCAAACTATGATACATCTTTGTTAGCTAGACACAGTGATATGGGATGAAAAACTTTCCATATCAATCTAATTATTTTTAAATTTAAATTTAACCATAAATTAGTCTACGTTTGGCATTGTGTTAGCTATGTCAAAAAGTCATTTGAAAAAAATCTTAATCATTTTTTTATGTTTGGTAAAATAGATTTAAATTAAAACTTTTAAAATCACTTTAAAAACACATTAATTTTATGTATACTCTAAAACCAGTATCCTACTTGTTGGAGATTTGGTTTGTTGGCTTTATAATTTTCTTTAAGACGGTGGTTCTGTAGATATCTCAAATAAAATCTTAACATCCAGTTGTGACATCAAAATATTTTCCTTATTTGGAAATATCCGGCTGCGATATTTAGTCTGATATTTTCTTTTATTGCAGCGCGACTTATTTTCTCCTTTTTGGGAGATGTTTCCTTTTCTGGTTTTGTCTATAAAAGGAGTGTCTTTGTTTACTTTCAGTGAGCAGTTTTATTATGTCGATTTGTGTTTTTGAGAGCAAGATGTTTGCAGTACTCCAGTCGAATTGTTCTACATTGTATTCTTGCTCATTGCTCACTTTATTCCGCTGTGCATGTTCTTCATCTATTGAGTGCAACACTTTGAAAAATTTCACGGTCTTAGGGGGAGCCTAAACCATTGCTGCCAGAGAAGAGATTCTCAGTCTTAGGAAAAACCTAAGACTCAACTTTAGAGAATGAGTTCTTTATCTTATGAAGACCTAAAATTTGTCAGTGAAAGAAGTTCGCTGATCCAAGAGAGAGATAATCAAATTGATGGAGTCTCACACACTGTCGGGTGTCGAAGTGTCAAAAGCTAATACTAATATACTTAGAGGGAGCCTAAGTTCAGTTGAGAGAGAGTCTCACATCTAGGGGGAGCCTAGGTGACATGTGAGTTAAGCTCTACGTGAGCCACTGTAGTAGTTGGTGTATTTTAGATAAGTACTACGTTGTAAACTGTTTA
Organism: Benincasa hispida; assembly: GCF_009727055.1. Lineage (NCBI taxonomy): Eukaryota > Viridiplantae > Streptophyta > Magnoliopsida > Cucurbitales > Cucurbitaceae > Benincasa > Benincasa hispida. The sequence continues at coordinate 2,079,177 of NC_052351.1, read as the reverse complement.
ACTCTTTAACATTAGTGGATTGTCTTTCTTGGGCACACTGCTCCCTAGTCGTAGGCGGTTTATCACAGAATTAGGTTATCAACTTCTGTGTTCATTTACTTGTTTTACTATTGTTAGTATTATGTTGTTACAATGTTTGTCAATACTTTTTGTTTAGCATCCCTATATCGAGTGGCGAGTCACCCTCGTACTTTTTCAATTGGTATCAGAGCGGGTCACTTTTATCTCAGGTGTTTCGAACAAGGATGGGATCAAAGAAGATGGCTCTACCACTTGTCCTTCGGTTCTAGATGGAACTAATTATTTGTATTGGAAAGCTCGAATGACTGCCTTCCTGAAGTCGATCAATAGAAAAGCATGGAAAGCTGTGGTTGCTGGGTGAACTCATTCTACCATCAAAACTGATGATGGGAAAGAAATCTTGAAGCCAAAGTCCCAGTGGTTTGGAGAAGAAGATAAAGCTTTGGTGGGGAATTCTCGTGCCTTGAATGCCATATTTAATGGTGTACATTACAACATATTTAGACTAATTAACACGTGTGTCTCTACTAAGGAGGGATGGGGCATTTTGTCCATAACGCATGAGGGAACTTTGAAAGTCAAGATGTCAAGGCTGCAGTTGTTGACATCATAACTTGAGAATCTTAGAGTGCATGATGATGAGTTCATTTCTGACTTTAATGTCAGACTGTTAGATATTGCGAATGAGTCCTTCGCTCTTGGTGAGAAAATCTCATAAGAAAAACTTGTCTGAAAGGTACTTAGGTCTCTACCTAAGAGGTTTGACATGAAAATTACTACTATTGAGGAAGCTCAAGACCTAACCAGGTTGAGAGTAGATAAACTGTTTGGTTCGTTGCTTACTTTGAGATATCACTAGATGGGAAGATAGAGAAGAAAATTAAGTGTATTGCTCTTTAATCCTCTGTTAAGGAAGATCTTGTTGATCATGATAGAAAGTCAGAAGATTTCCTTGCTAAATCAATTTCATAGCTTTTGAAATAGTTTAATCGTGTTCTAAAACGTTTCGAAAAGCGGTTTGACACACCCAACAATAACCAGTTTGGCGGTTCTCCTCACCCCAAAAAATTTAGAACTTAGAGTAGTAAGAAGGAAGCTGACAAGTCAGGTACTTTATTTTTCCAAAAAGAAAAGTACTTCAAATATAAAGAGTGTGACGACTATGGACACTTTCATGCATAATGTCCTAATTTTCTAAAGAAATAAGGTACAAGCTATGTTTTAACTATGTCTGATGTTGAGTCTAGAGACAACAACGACTCAGGGGAAGATGTTAAATTACTTGTTAGTAACATCTCATCTGACACCTCGTCATGTGAGGTTTCTGAGTACGATATGTATACAGAAAATGTTCACGACACTGCCAACCATGGGTCTACAGATCCTTTTTATCAAGCTCTGTTTATAAAATGGCAAGATGATTAAAAGGCTCTTGATGTGCAGAAAGAAAAAATTGCGACCTTGATTGTTGACAATCACAAGCTTATGTCTATGATTGCAGAGTTAAAGCTTGAACTTTCACAAGTTAAAGCTGAAAAAGACACTATAAGCAAGAATGTAAGAATGTTGAACACGGGTACTGAGGCTTTTAAGAAATCCTAACAAAAGGAAAGGCAACAGGTGATAACACTGGGCTTGGTTTTTCAGAATGTAGTAGTCAACACAAGAAACAATCTAAAGGAAAGCAAAAGATTGCGTTTATTAGACTTCAAGAACCAGAGTCCTATGGTTTTACTAGAACTTTCTCCTTCAATCCTATTGAGAAAGGCAACTGTATTTTCAGGCGAACATGGATGTGTCACTATTGTGGCAAAGTTGGGCATAAACGTCCCTTTTGTTATCAGTTATTGAAAGAATTTTACAGACCCTCTTTTCCCAAAAGAGTTCCTTACTTCCATAAAAAGTACAGACTAAGACAGAGCAAGATAAAACAGGAGAAGAACACTCAGAACAGATGCAATGCTTTCTTGACCTCCCTCAAATCACCTACCAAAGGTGTTGGGTACTTCAATTGTTGTAGCTCGCATCATTTGATTGGTGAAAAGAGCTATTTATCTTATCTTAATTGTTGTTGATGACTACTCCAGATTCACTTGGGTCCGTTTTCTTTGTGATAAATAAGATACATTCTCTGTATTTCAAGCTCTTTGTTTTCAAGTACATCGCGAAAATGATTTATTTTGTAGTGATCATGGTAGGGAGTTTGAGAACTCTCAATTTTTTTAATTCTGCCAATCCCTTGGAATTCATCATAAATTCATAGCTCCCATTACTCCCCAGTAAAATGGAGTTGGGGAAATGAAGAACTGAACTCTTCCAAAGATGACTCGCACGATGATGCATGCAAAACATATATTTTACCAGTTTTGGGCAGATGCACTAAACACAACATGTCACATCCATAGTAGGATTATTTTGCTACCAGGAACTTCGAGCACTATTTATGAGTTATGGAGAGGAAGGAAACCAAATATAAAATATTTGCACATCTTTGGCAATACATGTTACATTCTGGTTGACAGGGAGGCCAGGAGGAAATGGGACTCAAAGTCAGATGAAGGAGTTTTACTTGGGTATTCCTAAAATTTCCAGGCCTACCGTGTCTTTAATAAATGAATCCGCAATATAATGGAGCCCATTAACATTGTGATTGATGATGATGTTGCCTCTTTCGATCCTCCTCTACTGTGGAAGAAACTCCACTCCCCTTATCTATACTGATGTCCCTAACATCCCGACTGACATGTCGTTTGACATGGGTCTGGATGATCCTATAAAGAATAACTTGAGTGTTCTTGAGCAAATAGAGGATAGTAACAAACAGCTTCTAGCAGGGTTCTTAAAAATCATCTTTCTAGTAACATAATTGGTGATCTTAACGTAGGGGTGACTACCAGAAGGAAAGACAGAGTATACTATCTTGAGATGATCAACAATATTTGTTTCATTTCTCCTGTTAAACCGAAGAATGAAAAAGAAGCTCTAGAAGATGAATATTGGGTCTGAAGGATCCACATTGAAGGGACCCTTGAGTAGAAGCGGATCTCTTAAATCCCAATTTTTCAGAATAAAAATTTTTACAGTGAAGAACAAAAAAATTATGCATTTAAACAACAAATATACAACATGCTATAAAAAAAAAAGTTTTAGGATTTCATAAACCCTTACCTTTGAAGATGAACTTCAATGAATCCTTCAAACACCACCACGAATGGAAACCTCAGTATCCTCAGGTAGAGAACCCAGGAGGAGTGAGTGCTCTAGTTATTTCGGAGGTTTGAGGGAAGGAGAGAAAGATTTAGAAAGGAAGGGAGATCTGAGATTTTCTTTAAAAAAAAATTACAAAACTTTTCTATACCTTTCAATATCTCTTCTCTATTTTGCAGGATAAAGAAGAAGCCAAATTAGAAAAAAATCATTCCACTTACGTGAAAGTGGAAAGAAAAAATAGGAGAAAGTATTGTAACTCCCTCTCAATAATTTATTTAAAAATAATTAAATAATATTAATCAATATTTTTAATTAAATAAATAATTTAATATATATTCATATGATAACCACCTTATCATATAATATATATTAAACTATATGTTATATCAAATATAACATAACCTATAGTTTTAATATTGTATCATATATACTATAACCTATAGTTTCTTTTCAACCACTAATGACATTTAATATAAATCACATTTATATTAAATTTAATAATATGAATCTAATTCACATAATTAATATATGAATCATATTAAAAAATTTATTTCCTCTCAAATAATATATAAAATACATTATAACAATTATATCATATATAATTAATTTAACTTAATTATACCATATATAATTAATTCCCTCTATTAATTTGAACAATTCAAATTAATCCAAAAACTGATTCTCATTTAGTCCTATTGAGCAACCGAGGGGACCTCATGGACCTATAGCTTGAAGCTTCAGCAGTACATGAAAAATTAATTAAACTCTTTAATTAAATTATTTACCATTTGTTAACTGTCGGGTACTCCACTAAAGACCGATAGTTGCAGTCTTCACACTACAGATATAATTTTGTGTCCATTGGATATAACCAATCAACAGTACGATGACCCTTCACCAATTACTCATAAGTACAGTTAGGCCAAAATTATTGTTTTGCCCCTATAGTTACATCTAAACCCTTAAGTACCACTGAACCCTTTAATGAACAATAAATCATAGTCCAACTATGACCAAATCTCTCTCGGGCCAAGAGAGGGCGTGGCGCCACATTATTCAATCCCTGAAGTCAGCCCTTAAGAGAGCAATTTATCTACTTGTCCCGACATTGGGGAAAGAGTGAATTCCTTCTTCTGTAGCTGTGTTCCCAGTTCCCCAATCAGGCGAATCCCCAAAATGGTAGGCATGTTGAGTCGGCGATCTAACCACTCTCACACATACAAATCAAAGGACCGCCCTCATAGGTAGGAATTTACAACTCACTCAAGATTCAGGTCATGTTACCTATGGTCATCCTAGTGAAATGTAAGTCTCTATTATGAATGATGTTATATAATGATGATGAAGACAATAACATTATTGTTGCTCTTCAGTTTAAGAAAGCCGTTGTTGGTGCTGGTGTTTCTGGCGTTGTTAATGTTGGTGTTGATACCTCCTCTGAGTCATACTGGTGTTTTTGGCGTTGTTAATGTTGGTGTTGATACCTCCTCTGAGTCATCTGATAATGAATCTAAGCAAACCGCTTCTAAGGAACTCTCTGATTGGGGTTTCAAATGCAACACAGACAATGGAGCCATAGGCTCTGTTCGGGTCACTAGGGCCACGACTCAGACCGAGAGAAAATAACCATTTGTGACTAATGTTCCATTATGTGCCTTTAGATGGGGTCTCTTTTCACACTGAAGAGAATGCAAGCCTGTGGAAGTACATTGTAAAATGAAATATCGTGGATGAGAAAGTTATCTGATCGTACTCAAGAATGTGCTAAGGTTATTGAAATGATTCAAACTGTTGGTCTTGAAAAAAAAAACTATTTTGAACTTAGGGCCCTACTATCCCCACCTGGTGCGTGAATTCATTGTGATTCTTCCTACAGAGTTTGCAGATATAGCTAGCCCAGTTTTTCATAAGGTGCACATTAAGCATTATCTGTTTGTTTTCTTTGTTGTCATAATCAACCAATTTCTTTGTCGCAATGTGCCTAAAAATGTGAGAGAATAACATCCTTCTCTAAGAGACTTGGTGTTTGAATTGACTAGAGGAGCTCGTTCCACTTGGCTAGGAAGGGGTCAACTGTCTACAACTAGTTTGAGTGTTAAATATGCCCTTCTGCATAGGATTCAGATTGATAATTGGTGCCCTTCTTCTCACAAATTTGAAGTTGTTGGATCATCTCTAAGTCTTTTCTCCATTAACCCTAAGCTTCTGCAAGGTCACCAAGTCGAGCTTTAATAACTTATTCGTTTGGTGGTCGTATCCTCCAACTACTTTTCGCTGAATCTCATGACCTTAAGTCTTTGGTGCGCCAACTTCAGGAGAGAAAGGCTGAAGTGGAAGAGGTTTGATTGATCATGCGGTCCGTTTTGTCCAGAGATGTAGGAGTTTCCTCTATTCAACCACAAAGTTGTTTTTATGAGTTCTTTTCTTACAACTAGAAAGGGTGAGTGGTTGGTGGTCAGTTTCTGTTGGTTGTGTTTGGAAGGTTCTGTCTGAATTATGTTCTTGGTTGGTTATGGTTTTGAATTCTTGATTTTATTCTTTTGTCAAGACTTTTTTATTGACATATGTGCTTCTTGTTGAATAGCAGTTTGTTTTGCGTTCCGCTTATTAAAAAAATCTGTTATAAGCCAAAGGGGAAGATTGTTGGAGATTTGGTTTGTTGGCTTTATAATTTCTCTAAGGCAGTGGTTATATAGATGTCTCAAAAAAAGCCTTAACATCTAGTTGTGAGATCAAAATATTTTCCTGCAAAATATTTTTCTTTTTTGAAAATATTCGGTTGTGATATTTAGTCTGATGTTTTCCTTTATTGCAGCGGGACTTATTTTCTTATTTCTAGGAGATGTTTCTTTTTCTGGTTTCGTCTATAAAATGAGTGTCTTGGTTTACTTTCAGTGAGCAGTTTTATTACGTTGATTTGTGTTTTTGAGAGCAAGACGTTTGCAGTACTCTAGTCGAATTGTTCTACATTGTGTTCTTGCTCATTGCTCACTTTATTTCGGTTTCATCTATAAATTGCTCGTTAGTACGAGTAAACCAAAATTATCATTTTTCCCTTACAGTTACATCTATCTTCTTAAGTACCACTCATCCCTCTAATGAATAATAAATCATAGTTCAACTATGACTAAACTCTTCTCGGGCCAAGAGAGGGTGTGAAACTACATTGTTCAAACCCCAGAATCAGCCTTTAAGAGAGAAATTTATCTACTTACCCCAACCTCGGGGAAGTAGTGAGTTTCGTCTTGTGTAGCTATGTTCCCAGCTCTTCAATTAGATGAATCTCCAAAATGGTAGGTATGTTGAGTAGACGATCTGGCTATCTCACCTATACAAATCAAAAGACCGCCTTCATAGGCAGCAATTCACAACTCACTCAAGATTCAGATCATGTCACCTATGGTCATCCTGGTGAAATGTAAGTCTCTATTATGAACGGTGTTAAATAACGAGACTAGTCATTTCTTGTCTGGTCTTATACAAATTCCTTTGTATAGAATACTCCCGTTCACATGTCTCCACATGAATGATCAGGATTGTTGGGGTTGATGCCCTAACGTCTCGTGTCCTGTAGTTTGTAAACAGTTTGTACGAATGCTTGTGTTGTTAATATATGATATTTTCTTCACATCTTGTATTTTACTCAGTTACTTGTTTTATTTGCTTTACCACAAACCAATAACACAAAATCACTGGTTATCTGTATGTGACTCAAGCATGTATGTGTTGACATACAAGTAGATCATGTCTTGAGTGATAACCAAAATGGTCAGTAGTATATGGATATAGGAGAGAACCTTATCTTGGTAATGCTACGGATGCGACCCGCTTTGTGGAATGATCACAAGTGTTGTGACTTGTCATAGATGGTCTGATCCTGATCATTCATGTTAGGGACATGCGAGCCTGTCTCTTATACACATCTAGATGTGTATAAGAGACAGGATCCTGATCATTCGTGTTGGGGACATGCGAGCAGGGCGTCCTATACAAAGAGTTTGTATAAAACTTGACCACGAAGTATTAGCATCTCGTTATATAACATTGTTCATGACAGAGACTTCACTTCACTAGGATGATCATAGGTAACATGACCTCAATCCTGAGTGAATTGGGAACTCCTGCCATTGAGGGCGGTCCTTTGATTTGTATGGGTGCAAGTGGCCAGGTCGTCGATTCAAACCTACCATTTTGGGGATTCGTCTGATTTGGGAGTTGGGAACTCAACTACACAAAATGGAATTCACTCATTCCCTGAGGCGGGGGTAGTAGATAGATAGCTCCCTTAAGGACTAATTTCGGGGCTTGAATGATATGGCGCCACACACCTTTTCTTGACCCGAGAGGTGTTCACACATAGTTGAACTATGTTGTATTGTTCATTAGAGGAATCAGTGGTACTTAAGAAGTGAGATGTAACTACAGAAGCAAAACGGTAATTTAGCCTAGCTGTACGTACGAGCATCTGTGAAGGGTCATCGTACTCGTGATTGGTTATATCCGATGGACACAGAAATATATTGTGGTAAGAAGAGTTCAGTTGTTGGTCTTTAGTAGAATGCCTGACAGTTAATGGATGGTGTATGTCGTGGCTAAAGAGTTTAGTCAGCTATTCACAGACCGTTGGAGCTTCGAGCCATAGGTCCATTAGGTCCCCTGGATAGCTTGGATAAAGTCGAGAACCAGTGTTTGGGTTAATTTGAAATGTTCAAATTGACAAGAGGAAGTTCGATTATATATGATATAATTGGACTAGTACATATATAATTGGCTAAATGTATGAGATACATTATTTTGGAGAAAATTAGATATAAATATGATTTATATCAAGTAAAGGAGAAAATACTATAATAGATATGTGATATCAAACTATAGGTTAGAAATATAATATGATTATATTTATTAATATTTTAATTGATTAATTATATGATAATTAATCTAAAAAATCACGTTTGGACGTGGCTTAGTGGGGCAACGTCAATTATTGAAATAAAAATGAAATTGTTTCATTTTGAGTTGTTTGTTCAATCGTCCAAAAGAAATCGTAGGCGCGCGTTGGTGAATCGTAAACGATCACTTTAAGTTTCGAGAGTCTATACAATAGTAACTCTTCTCCTAAGCAATCGTTCACCTCACACCTAAACGATCACATACTTGTTCCTACACGATCGCATAGCTTCCCTAAACGATCGTATAGTATGCCGATTTTACTAAACGATTGTATACTTTTTCCTAAACGATCGTTCAGTAAAACTTACACGATTGTGTAGCTTCTCCTAAACGATAAGCATTTTACTATGTGATAGCGCTTTTTCCCTCCCACTTACTTATCGCTTACACGATCTGATTTTCCTCCTTCCTCTACCAAATTCACTAAAGACCACTTTGGGTTCTCACTCCGAGAATACTCGAGGCTCTTTTCTGGTGGTGTCGTCCACGTTGTGGTTGTGAGTTTGCGGTTGTACGTGCTACTACGTTGATGATTGGGTGGAGGCTTCCGCTGCGGTGAGTTCTGAAGTTTAGAAGATCATCTTCAAATGGTATAGCAACTCATTCCCTTGATATCTTGTTTATAGCATGCCGTTAATTAAGATTTGTTTGCATAACTATATGTTTTGAATGTATAATGTGTATTTCGGTCGTGGTGAGATCAGAGCGATCCGAACGCGCTCATGAAACTCTTCGGTAAGAGATCCTTCAAGGATCACATAATTTGTAGCACTTTACAACAATTGTAACATCTACAAAGCGGGTCGTACTCGTAGTGTCACCAGGATAAGGTGTCCAGCTTTATCCATATACTACAGACCATTTAGGTTACCACTTAAACATGATCCACCTGTATGTATTTATATACATGTTTAGATTACATAAGATAACCTTGGATGTTAAGTTTATTGGTTTGTGGGTCTAATGCTACTAATTGAAACATCTCATATTTTATTAAATAAATAAAATGTTTGTATAGTACAATTACAAACTACAGGGCCCTACGATATTTAAGGTACCAACCCCAACAATTTCCTGCTTGTTCTAAAGCTAGTGGGTTGTATAGTATACAAGTAAACAAATCAATAAACTAGGGTAAAGCGCACCAGTACAAAATCTCCCACTTGCACTAGACTATATGTGGCCTGTCTCGTAGACCTATACTCTGCAGGTGACCATTAAACACCTTAGCTGTAAGGGCCTTTGTAAATAGATCAGCAACGTTGTTCTTTGAAGCTATTTATGTGATGATCACGTCTCTTCGATGCACAATCTCTCGAATGAGATGATACTTTCGCTTTATATGTTTCCCGCGTGGTGACTCCAAGGCTCTCGAGAATTAGCCACAACACCACTATTATTAAAGAGTGATAGGCTTTGACATGTCTGGAACCACTTCTAGATCAGTCAGAAATTTCCTGAGTCACACAGATTCCTTAACAGATTCACAAGCCATCACATACTCAACCTCCATGGTGAGTCAGCAATGCACCCCTACTTGGTGCTCCTCCAGACTACTACTCCTCCATTAAGAGTAAACACTGATCCTGATGTGGATTTCCTAGAATCCTTATCAGTCTGGAAATTAGAGTCCTTGTATCCTGTAAGGATCAAATCCTTAGAACCATACATGAGCATGTAGTCCCTCATTCTTCGTAGATACTTAAGGATGTTCTTAATGGTGGTCCAGTGATCAAATCCTGGATTACACTGATATCTACTGACTATCACCACCGCATAGCAGATGTTAGGTCTAGTACATAACATCGCATACATCAGGCTACCAGCAGTCGATGTGTAGGGGATTCGTCTCATTTCCTTAACTTCTTGAAGTGTCTTAGGAAATTGTTCCTTAGATAATATAACTCCATGCCTGAAATGAACTAAATCTCTCTTGGAGTTTTGCATCAAAAACTTGACAAGCATTTTGTCAATATACGATGCTTGCGACAAGGCTAGCATTTTGTTCTTTCGATCTCTAAAGATCTGAATGTCCAGAACAAACTGCACATCTCCCAAATCTTTCATTTGGAATTAGGTCTCTAGCTAATTCTTAATTTCAGTCAGTAGTCCTACATTATTCCCAATAAGTAGGATATTGTCTACATACAACACTATTAAGATTGATGTGTCCTAACCTAAGTGACAAAGACGAGCATTTTCTTTAGGATAAATTTTTAGTCTTTTATTTTGAGTTACCACAGTTTTAAACATTTCAGTGTTAAGGAGGGTTTTAGTTGCTGACGGTCTTAGCACATATAAATTATCTTCAAGATCGACACAACAAATTAATACCCCATTCTTGTAAATAAACAATTTATTCACTTGAAAATTAAGAGAGTAATTTTGTTCAAGAAGACATTTTATAGAAATCAAGTTCTTTTTCAAACCTGGAACCACATGTACATTATCTAATAAAATATAAGATTTCTGTAAGGAAAGTCTAGCCCTCCCACTGCCATAGTTTAGACGATGTGCCCAATTCTAACATACATCATCATCTCCCCAGCTTCCAGTTGCCACTAGGAACTAATTCCTTGAAATGAAAAACAAACATGGTAAGTGGCGCCTGAATCAATTATCGAGGCAGAATCATCATTTTCCACTGGACAGGTCTGCAATACAAGTAAATCATATTTACTTTGCTTGATCTTCTTCTTTTCTGTCAATTATTTGGGACAGTTCCTCTTCCAATGTCCCTTGTGGTTGCAATGGAAACAGATTTCCTTTGCAGCCTTAGTCTTCTTGCCCCTCTGGGCAGTAGTTGGTGGGTTAACATTCTCTTTTTCACTTTTCTTCTTCTTCTTCCACTTTTTGGTGCAGGAAGAAGAAGGCACAAACGTAGTTTCAGAGGACGATCCTCTGTAGAACTTCTTTGAGGGCGAGGTAACATTTGCCTCTTCCTATTATTCCTTTCTTTTCATCAAGGACTGAAAAGTCTGAAACTGATTGAGTAAGGTGGTCAGGTTGTAGTCAATCATGTTCATAACAGCATTACTACGAAACTGTGGGTAACTTTCAGGTAAAGATTAAAAAATGAAGCTAACATGATTGGCTTCATCAATGACAGACCCATTCATTGAGAATGTGTTGAGAACGAACAAGTTCTCCTTTGTTTTTCTTCACAATTATTTTTCTCACTCTCATCGAGAATTTTCTCTTTTTCTTTCAAATTCTTTTCTCTTTTGGTTTTGCCACTCAATGAATTTTTTTCCTCTTTCTCATTTTTTTCAACTTCCACTTTCATTTTCTTTAACTTGCATTGCTCATCATACACATCTCTATTTCTCTCTTTATGCTCTACTAATTTAGCCTTCCCTTTCATAAAAGACTCATCTTTTTCTTTAGAATTTTCTTTCACAAATTTATCTCTACTTTTAAAATCACTTCTATTCTCCTTTTTACATGATGAGTTGAAAGAAGAAGAAGGTTTAGAAGAAATGTACCTTGTTCTTTTGGTACTCAATTGTTTTTCCACTTTAATAGCAAGATACAACATCTCCTCTATGTCAAAGTATGGTTGCAAATCAACCTTGTTAGCAATCTCCTTGTTGAGGCCATTCAAAAATCGTGCCATGAGAGTCTCTATGTCTTCATCAAGATCAAGTCAATCCATCAAAGTGTCCATCTCTTTGTAGTAGTCTTCCACATACTTGTTCCCTTGCCTCAATGCTTGAAGCCTTTGTGTCATATCCCTTTGGAAATGATTTGGAACAAAGCATTTTCTCATGGACTCTTTGAATTCATACCATGAAACAATTGGGGCCTCAAGATTTCTTATCCTTCCTGTCATTAACTTGTCCCACCAAGTTTGAGCGTAATCCTTAAATTTAGCAACACAAAATCTAACCTTCTACTCGTCACTATAATTATGGCAATCAAATACATTATCCACCTCTTTCTCCCATTTAATGTACTACTCTGGATCAGCTTTGCCAAAGAACTTTGGAACTTTAAATTTGATTCCCCCCATATTACAATCAATTGGAGCTACATCTTGTTGAGCTCGCCTTTGGAAGTTTTGATATCCTCTCCCTTGACCTCTTCCTCTAACTACTCCAGGCTCAATACGTCTTTCTTCTCCTCTTGGCGCCTTAAGTAATGTAACTTGGTCATCATCCAATGCATCAAAACGATCACCCTCTTATTGGTCATCATTATGGTGAATTACTGTAGGTTGTGGTGAAGGAGGCAACACTTTTTCCCTTGCCTGATGCTTAACCTCCAACCTATCGAAACGATTTGTCAATGCTTCCATAGTATGGATCATTCGCCCCATAACTCCTTATTGTGCCTCTCTCAAACATACTTTGTTAACTTCAACATCATCTTGATTGGCCATCCTGGAAAAAAAAAAAAGAAGAAAGAAAAGAAAAGTGATTTATCATCTTCTTTTGATTTTTCATATTCTACGTCACTTGTTTTATGTGAAAAAATCTCAAGCAAGTTTTAAAGCATTGTGATTATTTAAAGGAGTAAAAAAAAAAAAAAAAATCACATCTACATCTTTTTGTCATTTCCATCTTTCCATTCACACCTTTTGTTCATTTTGATATTTTTTTGTGATCCTTTACCAAATTTCTTTGTCTTCATTTTTCTTTTAGCCTCCTATAACTTCTTTGCTTATTAAAAGTTCTTTCCATTACGTCACACTTGTGTTTCTAAATTTGAGATTTTTTTGACTTTCCACCTTCTAGCTAAATTGATATTGTTCTGGCATGATTCTCATAAGAATACTATAAGACTTACTGAAATTTGAGATATTTTTAATCTTAGGAGTAATTCTATATATATATTGAGTGCAAACACGAGTGACCTTTCCATTTTCTAGAAAGTAATCACGTGAGGGAGTGCTATTGAGGTCCATTTTTCTTTTGCAGAATGGCCAATCAAGATGTTGTTGAAGTTAACGAAGTACGTTTGATAGAGGCACAACAAGGAGTTATGGCGCGAATGATCCGTACTATGGAAGCATTGACAAATCGTTTGAATAGGTTGGAGATTGAGCATCGGGCAAGGGAAAGAGTGTTGCCTCCTCCACCATAACTTGTGACAATTCACCATAATGATGACCAATATGAGGGTGATGGTTCTAACGCGTTAGATGACGATAAAGAGAACTACCTCAATCACGTTTGAGAACTCCCTTTATTCTAAGTGAACCCCTACAATAGTAATAAGAATAACCCCGATTAACTATTTAGTAAGCAACTCCAAGAAAGCTAAATAGATTTGGCTTTTAAGATTGATCGATGATAAAAAAAAGAAAGGAGAATTTGTTCCTAACTTTAAGATTTTGAACTTTCCACTATCTAATTGATCAAACTAGATTCAAAGTCCTAAAACATGCATTCTAAATACAAGAATACAAAGAAAAAGCATAAAGCTTGAGATAATAAACTCTAAGGAAATTTGATTCAAATTCAAAGTCTTGTTCGAATGTGGAGATTACAACCCTATTTAAACTAATTGAATAGACACCATGAAAGGATGCAACCTTTCACCTATATGGGCTACATTTATCTAATACCTTTTCAATTACTCTAATAAATGTAAATTCATAACATTAATTAAATACATGGGATATTAATAATGTAAATGATTATGAATTTGTAGATTCATGATGGCTTTTGGATGACCAAATGACTCTTAGAGCTTCAATGGTTACAACTCTTCACCATTGGTTCGAAACTTATCTTCAAAGCAAGCATTTAATCCTTCTAGAAGTCTTTTAGCTCATCATTGGTTTCTGGGGCATAATGATTGTCTCATGATTAGATTGACATGGAAAACTCTCCCATGGATTTTTAGCATGAGCTTCGATTGAGTTGGATTGAGCTTGTCGAGCTTCATTTCTCTCTTGTAAAACTTCATGTTCTCCTATGATGGTCAACTTCTTATCATCTTAGGTCTATGTGAATCCATATTTTAAAACTATTTTTAAAAAATGATTTTAACCTAAGGTTTGCATGTAATTCTGAATTATCGATTTTAGTTTCTAGTTTCATTTAATTATAACTTTTATAAACAAATGAAATAAATTAAAACCAAACAATTGTATTCACTAACATATTTAGTAAATTATAAGAATTATAAATTACGTATCATGCTTCATGCAATTCCATCTCATTAATTCCATTTCATTATTAACTATATATAACAATTATATAATAATATAATGAAATAATTTATAACATTCATCCATACATGCATAAAACTATATATTATAACACTTATAATATAAATGTTATATGACAATATTATTAATGCATACAAACATATAGTATAACACTTATATTATATGTTGAATGAGCATCCTATAAAAAATAAATCATGCAATTATATATGTATAATATAACACTTATAATATAAATGATGCATGAAATTAAATGCATAACTTATGGTGGGATTTTATACTATATGACATATATTATGACATATAATAATAAATTAAAATCATACATCAAACGCATAATTGATAAAATTATTGTTGGACCGAGATTGAACACCTAAACAATTAATTAAATGAATATAACATTTATATTAATTTAATTAATAAAAGTAACTATCTAATACATAAATAAATAATCAACCGGTTCAACATAAACGAATTGGGCCTTGAATCGCTCGAACCAAACCGTCCAGCCTCCGAACCGGACCCGAACTGCAAGCGAGCCACGAACTGAAACGACCGAAAACCGAACAGTTCTTTCTGTCTCGCAGCGTTGCAACGCTGTGATCTAACATTGTAATGCTACGGATAGAATAATCTGTTCGCCTAATCGCAGTGTTGCAATGCTAGGCACGACGTTGCAACACTACTGTTTAGAATGCACTGTACAATTGTGATTTTCTTCGAATCTCCTTTGATTTTGGCCCCGTTTTCTCTAGAAATCAATCGAAACAGCCACAAACGACTCAAGAACATAAAATTGTAGACTCGATCACAATAATATGCCCCAAAACATGCGCCCTTACAAAATTAAATTGTAAAAGAAAACGATAAAACTAAACAGATCAATCCTGAAAATATCCAATAATCACAAACTATTCATAAAAAACACTCATCATATGAATCAATTGACAGAATGAAAAATCTCACCATTAAACTATAAAATTAACTCCGAAAAATTAGAAAATTTTGGGTAAAAAACTTGGCTCTGATACCAAATGAAAGAATCGGTTAAGATCCTTGAGTAGAAATAGGTATTGGACCCAAATCCCAAATTTTACAAGTTCAAAATTTTACAGAAAAGTACAAAATAATATGCATTTAATCACAAAATACAACATGCTAAATAAACAATTAAGAAAAATAAATAATTTAGGGTTTCAAGAAACCCTTACCTTTGAAGAACCCTTCTTCACGTACTTCCTCTCTAAAAAACATCACGAAGTCGAAACCCTAATTAACCCAAATGGCCGCCACAAAAAGGAGTCCTCTGTATTCTCTAGGATAAGAATCTAGAAGTTTTGTGAGCTTTGTGATTTTGGAGAGGGGATGAGAATTAGATATGAGAGGAGAGTTGAGATTGGGAGAAAAAATTGAGGATTTCTTGCAAAACGTTTTGGGGTTTCTCCCTCTGTCAAACGAAAAAGAAGATCATCACTTCCCAACTGCCCACACAATATGTGGATTGAGAGAGAATAGGAGGGAGATGTTATAACCCTCCCTAAATTTCAAAATTAAAATTAAAAATAATTTTAATTTTAATTAATATATATATAATAACCAACTTATTAAATATGTATATATATGTATATAACTATATATAATATCATATATAATATATAACCTATGGTTTAATATTGTATCATATATAGTATAACCTATAGTTTTAATTCCTTCATCAACGATATTTAATATAAATATCATTTATATTAAATTTAATTATATGAATCCAATTCACATAATTAATATTGAATCATATTCAAATATTTATTTACTCTCAAATAAACTTTATAATGTATCAAATATATTATAGTAATCATATCAGACATAATTAAATTAGAGTAATTATATCACATATAATTAATTTGAACAATTAATTTGAACAATTCAAATTAATCCAAAATTGATTCTCATTTAATCCACACTGAACTACAGAGGGGACTTCATGATCCTGTAGATTGAAACTCTAATGATACTTGAATAATCAATTAAACTCCTTTAATTAAATTACTCAACATCCATTAACTGTCGGGCATTCCAGTAAAGACTGACAGTTGCACTCTTTAGACTACAAATATATTTCTGTGTCCATTGAATAAAACCAGTCAATAGTATGATGACCCTTTACAAATTGCTCGTAAGTACAGCTAGACTAAAATTATCGTTTTGCCGTTGTAGTTACATCTAACCCTTAAATACCACTCATCCCTCTAATGAACGTTAAATCATAGTTCAACTATGACTAAACCCCTTTCGGGCCAAGAGAGGGTGTGACATCACATTGTTCAAGCATCAGAATCAACCCTTAAGGGAGCAATTTATCTACTTACTTCGGCCTCGAGGAATGAGTGAATTCCTTCTTGTGTAGCTGTGTTCCCAGCTCTCAATAAGACGAATCCCCTAAATGGTAGGTATTTTGAGTTGGTGATCTGGCCACTTTCACCTACACAAACTAAACGATCGCCTTCATGTGCAGGAGTTCATAACTCACTCAGAATTCAGGTCATGTCACCTATGGTCATCCTAGTGAAATGTAAGTCTCTATTATGAACGGTACTAATAATGACTAGTCATTTCATGGTCTAGTTTTATATAAACTCCTTTGTATAGAATACCCCCGCTCACATGTCTCCACATGAATGATCAGAATCAGATCATTTGTAGCACTTTACAACAATTGTAACATCTACAAAGTGGGTCGTACTTGTAGTGTCACTAGAATAAAGTATCCAACTTTATCCATCTATTATAGACCATTTAGGTTATCACTTAACTAGGATCCACCCATATATCTC
This sequence comes from Benincasa hispida, assembly GCF_009727055.1. Taxonomy (NCBI): domain Eukaryota; kingdom Viridiplantae; phylum Streptophyta; class Magnoliopsida; order Cucurbitales; family Cucurbitaceae; genus Benincasa; species Benincasa hispida. The sequence continues at coordinate 2,061,990 of NC_052351.1, read as the reverse complement.
TACATACATGTTTATGTTGGGACTGATGCCCTAAATCTCGTAGGATCCTGTAGTTTTTAATTGTATTGTACAAACAGTTTATTTATATAATAAAATATTAGATGTTTTATTTTACATTTAGCAGCATTAAACCCACAAACCAATAAACTAACAACCAAGGTTAGCTTCTGTTGCTTAAACATATATGTGGAGACATGTAGATGGATCATGTTCAAGTGATAACCTAAATGTTCTGTGATAGATGGATAAGGTTGGATACCTTACCCTGGTGACACTACGAGTACGACCCGCTTTGTAGATGTTACAATTGTTGTAAAGTGCTACATATAATATGATCTTGATCATTCATGTGAAGACATGTGAGCGGGGTATTCTATACAAAGAAGTTTGTATACGACCAGACCATGAAATGACTAGTCCGTTCATAATAGAGACTTACATTTATACAAGATGACCATAGGTGACAAGAACTGAATCCTAAGTGAGTTGTGAACTCTTATCTATGAAGGAGATTCTTTGATTTGTATGGGTGAGAGTGGCCAGATCACCGACTCAACAAGCCTACCATTGTGAGGATTCGTCTGATTGGGGAGCTCGGAACACAGTTACACAAGACGAAATTCACTCATTCTCCGAGGTCGGGGAAAGTAGATAAATTGCCTCCTTAAGGGCTGATTCCTATACGGAATGTCCTAAACTCACAGTTTGTAAATTTTGTTAACATATTCTATTTATCAATAAAAATATTGTTGAGTATTTTTATTCAATAAATTATTATTGATATTGCATTCTTTTATAAAAATCCAATAAACAAATCCATGGCTATAACATGAATACTTTAACTTTACGTGGCGACATAAAAGAGGATCAAGTTTTAGTATGTAGCTAAAATGGTCTATAAGTATATGGATGAAATTGGGTTCCTCATCCTGGTGACACTATTGGATGCAACTCATTTTGTATACAACAAATGATGTGATCCAAAAATCATTCATGTGGAGACATGTGAGTGGGGGCATTCTGTGCAATGAGTTTGCATAATACCGGACCTCGAAATAGTCACTTTTCTTTATAACAACTGTTTACTGTTAAAACTGACTATTTCAAGCTCAATGACCTAGGGTAACTCGATCTTAATCTTGAGCTAACTATGAACTCCTGTTTATTCGGAATTATCCTTTGATCTGCATAGGTGAGAGCAGTCCAACAATACTGCTCAATAGGCTTCCCATTTTAGGGATAAGACTGGATAGATAGGTGGGGACATAGCTTTGCAATATGGAATTCACTCCTACCCGATTTAGGGTTAGCAGATAGATTGTTCTCTTAAGTGTTGATGCCTAGTCTTGAACAATAAGGCTCCGCCCTCTCATGAAAGAGAAGACTATGATTTATAAGTTGGATTATAAATCAATTGATCAATTGAGGATTAGTGGGAGCTTAAGGAGCAAGATGTATTTACAGGGATAAAATGGTAATCTTTGACCCAACTGTAAATACGAACGATCTGTGAAAGGTTGACTTACCGATTATGGTTAAAATGGACAGAAATATATCTACAGTGAGGAGAGTGCAACTATCGAGCTATAATGGAATGTCTTAGTAGTTAACAAATAGTGATTAATTTGGTTTAAAGAGTTTAACCAATTAATTGCAAATCGTTTGAGCACGTGATCTTTAGGTCCATAAGATCCCTCTACTAGCTCGTAATTTGGATTAGTAAATTGAGTAGTCTTGGTGAGATTTGAAATTAGGGTTTAGAATTTGAAACGTTCAAGTTCAATTAGCTAAGCATTCATAATTTCTACAAGAATTCTGCAGAATTTGAAACCCTCAGCAAACCCTCTTCAGTTCTATCAAGACTAGCTCAATTTAGTGTTCCCACCACACAATCCTTGCAAGAGAATAGTAGAAAAGATCTTTGTGGTGGTCTACTTGAAGATTGAAGCATCTTTTCGTGAAGCTTAGCTGGTTGTGAAGAAGATTCATCAAAAGTATTGTGTTCAGCAAACCCTCTTATGAAATAGTTTTTCTAAAGCATGTTTTAAACTCAAATTAACTGTAATTAGAGTACTTATTGATTCTGATTTTCTTCGCTTCATGTTAGTTTACTCCATCAATTGGTACCAGAGCATGATTTAAGCACTCAGTTATCGTTTATTTGAGTTTGGTGGATGTTTTTCATGAACTGTATGAAAATTGTGAACTGATATGTATTTTTTTTTAGTTTTGGCATTTAAATCTTTTCAATTATGTTGTAACTCTTGTAATTGGCTCTTGTTTGGTGGGCATTAATGTGTGTTTAAGTGTCTGTAATTCATTTGGAGTCATTAGAATTGCAATTAGGATGTAATCGAAGAAAGAAGTGAAGAAGATCGAGCAGCAGGAACTGGAAATTTAAACCACTGCTACATACTCGATGCTCGATGGAATACTCGATGACATACTCGATGGTATTTCATGAAATACTCAATGCACGATACCATACTCGATGGTACTCGATGCATTTACTCGATGATATCACATGAAAACTCGATACTCGATGCTCATACTCGATGGTATTTCATGGAATACTCGATGCATGATGCCATACTGGATGGTACTCGATGCATGATGCCTTACTTGATGGTCGATGGCGTTTACTCGATGGATTTTTGTGAAATACTCAATGTTCGATGATGCTTGATGTCATACTCAATGCACATTAGCATAATCGATGCTAGATAGTATGTTGGATGGTATTCATTGCTTGATGGTACTCGATGGGTTTTGCCCGGTTTAGCCCATTTTTCACGGTGGAGGTTCGGTTCAAGGCGGATTGAGCGGTCCAAAAGGTTTTTGAAGCCATTATTTTTATACTTTTTTTTAATAGTTAGGCCTTTGATTGCTTGAAAATGCCAAAACTAAAATCATATCAGTTTGTGTTTAATTATTTATGCATATGATATATGTTATAATTAAATAAATCTTGTCTATGTATAAAGTATGCCATGTAGAATTAAAATTCCACCATAGGAAGCATGTTACATGCATTGAAAGTATGTTATAAAGTGTTATAATGTATAGTATTTATGTATAGGGTTTCAAATGATATAAAGGTTATGTTAAATATTGAATGTCTTTGATGTAAGTTATGGATGTTTAGCATGTCTAATTTTTTGAAAGTTATTATAAAATTAAATTACACGTTAAAATCCATAACAAAGATAAACAACATGCTCACTTAGGTTAACAACTTGTTTTAATAGTTAAAATAGGTTGTTATCTTATAAAATTTGATTACAAACTCAATCGGCTCACAATCCTGTCTAAGGCTAGGGGTATTTAAGTTGACGGTTTACGTAACACCTCCTACCTGAAGATTATAACTGAAATGATGAGAATTGTTAATCGATTTTATAAGCTTCCATGAGCGATGTAAGGTTTAAATTTAGTTTTAACACCTAGACATCGTAGGTTAAAATCCAAATATAAAAGTTATACTTGGATAATAATCACATAGACTTAGGTTGTTTATAGCCGTAATAAACTTAAGTTAAAGAATACCCAAACATTTAGAACACTTCAGTGGGAGATTAACAATATATACGATATATCGTTTTTAGCTCTCACGTCCTCAAGAGTTCACATCGTGAGATCCATGCTCGTCTTCGTATCGATTTTACCTTGATTGCTCCATTCGGAAAGTGTTTACATGGGTCAATAACAAGGTGAATGAAGGAAGTAGTTCATAGTAAGTGGGTGAAGGAAATGTGTCAACAGATCCTACAGTCTTCTCCATCAGTATGAACTGTGAGATTTCTATGTTGTGCCTGATGTTGTTTTTAGGTAGCACTAGCTAGTCGTTAATAGTGATGATTCCTTCGAAGGGTTGTAACATAGGATTCAGAACAACCCAAGCTTAAAAAATGAATAGAGTCTTATAGTTCCGTCTTGCACATTGTTTTTCAATTTGGGGGCATGTTCATACCATTCTATAAGATCTGAAAAATGGCAGGTCACACTTACAGAATTACTAAGTGTTAGTAAGTTCTTGACTGAAAACGATAGCTAAATGACTGTCGGAATATGAGTTATTCTGGAGATAGTATTTAGTCAAGAATATCTTGCTTTAGTGAAGGAGCATTTAACTGCCTCAGGTGGCACTTATTCTAACTCACTATAGTATTGTTACAAATAAATAAAAATATATGAGTACTTTATTATTATTATTATTATTATTTTGCTAAAATTGGATTAAGATGCACAAGATTAATAGAATTTGTTTAAATTTTTTCAGCAATGTCAAACTCAATAATACAACTTCTTACTTCTGGCAAAATTAAAGAAGAGGGTTATTCCAACTGGAAGTCAAATTTAAACACAATATTAGTAGTTGATGATTTGAGGTTTATGTTAACTGAGGAATGTCCTCCTATTCCCAGTTCGACTACAAACCGAAGTGTTCGGGATGCTTATGATAGGTGAGTAAGGGCAAATGAAAAGGCAAGGGCCTATATCTTAGCGAGCATATCTGATGTGCTTAACAAGAAATATGAAGTCATACCCACAACCCGTGAAATTATGGCATCGTTACAGGAATGTTCGAACAACCGTCATCTTCTGTACGACACGAGGCTATATAGTATGTTTATAACTCGCGCATGAAAGATGGAACTAATGTCAGGGAACTTCTCCTAGACATGATGGTTCATTTTAATATTGCAGAAGCTCACAGGGCTACCATAGACAAAACTAGTCAAGTTAGTATGATATTAGAGTCTCTTCCGAAGAGCTACCTAACCTTTCATACTAATGTCGTAATGAATAAAATTAAATAAAATTTGACTACTTTATTAAACAAAGTACAGACTTATCAGTCAATGATGAACTTGAAAGAAAATGAAGTAAATGTTGTTTCACGACAAAAGAAATTTATGAAGGGTTCATCGTCGGAAATGAAACCCTCTGACAAAAAGAAGTTTGTCCCTTCATCATCAAAAGAAAAAAGTGTATAGATGAAGAAAAAGGGAAAAGGGAATAAAGAACCTACTGCAAGGAAAAACAAAGCTCCCAATGGAAAATGTTTCCATTGTGGAGAAGACGGGTACTAGAAACGAAACTGCCCGAAGTATTTGGCTGAGAAGAAAGCGGAAAAGGAAAATCAAAGTAAATTATTATTGATATTACATTCTTTTATGAAAATCCAATAAACAAATATATGACTATAACATGAATGCTTTAACTTTATGTGACGACATAAAAGAGGACCAAGTTTTAGTATGTAGCCAAAACGGTCTATAAGTATATACATGAAATTGGGTACCTCATCTTGGTGACACTATTGGATACGGCCCATTTTGTATACTGATACAAATGATGTGATCCCAAAACCATTCATGTAGAGACATGTGAGTGGGGCATCCTGTGCAATGAGTTTGCATAAGACCGGACCTCGAAATAGTCACTTTTCTTTATAACAATCATTTGCTATTAAAACTGACTATTTCAAACTCAATGACCTAGGTAACTCGATCTCAATCTTGAGCTAACTATGAACTTCTGTTTATTCAGGATTATCCTTTGATCTGCATAGGTGAGAGTAGTCCAACAGCATTGCTCAATAAGCCTCTCATTTTGGGGATAAGATTGCATAGATAGTTGGGTACATAGCTTTGCAATATTGAATTCACTCCAACCCGACTTAGGGTTAGCAGATATGTTGTTCTCTTAAGCGTTGATGCCTAGTATTGAATAATGAGGCCCCGCCCTCAGCTTAAGGATCAAGATGTATTTTCAGGGGTAAAATGGTAATCTTTGACCCATCTGTAAATACGAACGACCTGTGAAGAAGAGTGCAACTATCGAGCTATAGTGGAATGTCTTCGTAGTTAACGAATAGTGATTGATTCAGTTTAAAGAGCTTAATCAATTAATTGCAAATTGTTGGAGTTCATGATCTGTAGGTCCATAAGGTCCCTCTACTAGCTTGTATTTTGGATTAGTAAATTGAGTAATCTTGATAAGATTTGAAATTAGGGTTTAGAATTTGAAACGTTCAAATTCAGGGTTTCTATTAATTGTATATGATACAATTGAAATTTTTAATTTTATCAAAATTCAACAAAATTGAAGAATCAATTAATGTTTAAATTATGATTTAAATATTAATTATATGGAATTAAATTCATTGTAGTCAAATTGGTGTTTTATTAATTTAATATTAGATATTAAATTAACAAAACCAATTAAAAGGTTTAATTAATTAGTTTTATCTAAAATTAATTAACTGAATTAATTTTTATAAAAATAATAAACAAATAAATTGGTTTATTTATCAAATTGATTTTAGAAATCATTTTTGAAAATACATTTTGAAAACAAAAGGAAAATTTCCAAAAGTTGAAAATCTCCACTATCGGTGCAAGGACCTTATTTTTCCAATTCCAGTCAATTCATGAAGAATGAGTTGACATTCATGCAAGCTTTGAGATTGCATGATGAAAGCTTTATAAATTAGAGTGTTGGGTTGAATCATTAGCTAAGCATTCGGAATTTCTACAAGAATTCTACAGAGTTCGAAACCTTCAGCAAACCCTCTTCAGTTCCATCAATACCAACTCAATTTAGTGTTTCCACCACACAATCCTTGCAAGAGAATAGTAGAAAATATCTTTGTGGCAGTCTACTTGAAGATTGAAGCGTCTTTTTGTGGAGCTTAGCTGGTTGTGAAGAAGATTCATCAAAAGTATTGTGTTCAGCAAACCCTCTTATGAAATAGTTTTTCTAAAGCATGTTTTAAACTCAAATTAAATGTAATTAGAGTGCTTATTGATTCTGATTTTCACCGCTGCATGTTCAATAAGGTTCTGTTTCTCCTTTCTAATATACCATTCTACTGAAGTGTACCTGGGGCTGAGAGTTGAGACGTGATTCCATGTTCTATCATATAGTTCTGGAATCCTAAATCCATATACTCTCCATAAGATCAAATTGTAGTGTTTTTATCTTTTTACCTAACAAGTTTTCAACTTCAGTCTTGTACTCCTTGAACTTTTCAAGAGTTTCAGACTTAAGTTAGATCAGGTATAGATACTCAAACCTAGAATAATCATTTATGAAAGAGATGAAATATTCATATCCACCTCGTGCTCTTACATTCATCGAACCACAAAGGTCTGAATATATAAGCTCCAAGGTTTCCTTGGCTTTATAACCTTTTCCAATAAAAGGTTGTTTGGTCATTTTGCCTTCCAGACATGATTCACATACTGGCAAAGAGTTTTCTTCTAAACATTTAGAAGTCCACTTTTCACCAATTCTCAATCCTATTGAGATTGATATGACCTAACCTTAGATGCCAAAGATGGACATTTTCTTTAGGAGAGACTCTTGGCCTTTTAATAATTGTTGTTATTTTGAACATTTCAGTATTGAGCACGAGTTTTATGACTAACGGCCTTAGTACATACAAGTTATTTTCTATTGAACCAAAACTTATCTCCATTCAATTCTCAAAGATGGAAATGGAATAATTTTGTTTAATCAGACAAGAAACTGAAATTAAGTTCATCTTTATATGAGGAACTACATAAACGTTATCCAATAATAGATATTGTTTCTTGTTAAAAAATAACTTAAGTCTTCCTATAACAACAACTGAAATGACCTCACCAGTACCGACTCTAAGAGTCAACTCTCTAGCTTCAAACTATTTCCAAGAACTAAATCCTTGATGGGAAGAACATACGTGGTTAGTAGCCCTTGAATCAATTATCCAGGTAGAATCATCAATCTCTACTAAGCATGTCTCCAAGACAAATAAATCACATTATCATCTTTGGAGTTCTTCCTTTTCTGGAGAGTAGTGGGATCAGTATCAAAACCTATATAATAAGCTCCAAGTTTCATTTCAGAGGACAATCCTCGTTGATGAACTTCATTAGAATCAATAACAATTGCTTTCTTTGTTAATCCCTTGAGATTCAATATGGACTAAAGATTATCTTGGGAACTGACACCATTGGTTTCATTATTATCAATCCCATTTTGTTTGAATAGTGAGAACTGACGTTCAAACAATTCTTGCAACGATTCCATGATCTCATGTGCAATGACCATGTTCTCAAACCTTTTGGCCTATGCATCAGGTATGCTTGCTAAAATGTGATTTGGGCCTTCGAATTAGCCTTCATCCACAGTTCACGGTGCATCAGGAGATGGGACTTGAGGACAATCCTCAAACATGAAAATTTTGAGGTCGTTTACCACGAAAAATGTTTTAATAGATTATTTCCACGTCATGTCATTAAAACCGGTCAAAGTAGAAAAGGCAACTAACGGAAAATCAATGTTTGACATTTTAGCATAACTCTTTTAAAATATATCCAATCAGGTTTAGAAAAATCTAAATGAACCCTATATTACATCTAGTTTTGCAATGACGCTTCAATGATTTAGGACAAAAGCCAACGAAGGGTAATCAATTTCTCCCTTCACTGAATTGAGTCACTCTTAACTAATCATTACACCAGAATAACTCTTATTCCTATAACGATCAATCATCATTGATTTGGTTAAGAAATCATTGACTTGCTTAATAATTTTCCATAAGTATGATCCTTCATTTTAGATCCTAGAGTTCTGCCCCAATTAGCCAATCGAAGGGAAAAACTGATTGGGGCAAAAACTAAACGACCCTATCCATTTCTAGAGTTTGCCTTGATATTGACCAACTGCACAAACCATACGAAGGGGGACTCTCCCAAGGCGCCTCGAGGTCGTACAAGAAGGTCTCACGGTGAAAACCAATGAAAAAGATTGCAGGACATGTTGACACACATCATTCTCCCACTTACTATAAATACTCTCTCCATTCACCTTGATATTGACCCATGCAAACACCATCTGAAGAGGAATGCTCCCAGGGCGCCACGAGGCCAAGCATGAATCTCACGATGTGAATATTAAGGGAGAAATGTGAGTGGAAAAATGACATATCATAGATATCTTTTCCTCCCACTGAGTATTTTAACAACCTAGTGCGTAATTTACTTAGAAAAAAATATGGTTAATTATTTTTACTAAGTGACTGTTTAAGTTTGCCCAAAAGTAATAATTACTTTGGAAAGTTAAATCATTTTGATTAACATTCATTAAACACTTTAACAAATATTAATAAAAAATTGCATGCTTGTAGCAAATCTATCTAATTCAACTTTCCAGGTAGGTTCTCAGGTAGGGGTGTTCTGTTTCCATCAGCTGAAATACCCCAGCCTAGCCAAAACCTGCCTTAGACAAAAGGTCACTTAGAGATAGATTTGTTACAAATTTAATCTTTTATTGAAGTTAATTTAATCCTATTAAACCAATTTAAAAGATTAATCTAATTTCTAATATCATTAGAAATTTGTGAGCTTAGGTCTATCTTAATCATATTTTAAAACTATTTTAAAAAATGATTTTACCTAAGTTTGCATACAAATCTTGGTTATTGATTTTAATTCTAATTTCATTAATTATAACTCTTATAAAGAATGAAACAATTAAAACCATTCACATTGCTAGCTAGACATACATAAGGTATTTATAACTTTTATAAATAAACCTAAGTGTCATGCTTCATGCAATGTTTATTTATTACTAATATATATAACTTTTAGATAACAAGTAATGAACTAAGCATACATTCCATGCTAACATACAACCTTATATTATAACATTTATAATATAAATGAAGCATGGATATGCTTTAATGCATGCATATATTATAACTTTTATATTATATGATGCATGAGCATGCTTTAAGTAATTTAAATCATACATACTAGTATATTATAACACTTATAATATAAAGATGATACATGAAAATAAATGCATAACCTATGGTGGGTTTAAAACTATATGACATACATTATGGCATATAATATAAACATATAGCACATGCATATTTAATTAAAGTTGATGGACCGGGATAATTTGTCTCAAAGCCGAAGAAATGCTAAACTATCATAAAAAGTTGGAGTCAACCAGTTCGAACAGGTGAATCGAGTCTTGAACCGCTCGCCTTGAAGCCTCGTCACTTGATCATGTAGCAAATCCTTTGATCGTTGAGTAACGCATGTTGAGTATAAATGATCGTGTAGCAATGATCGCGTGGCTTAAGACTATGCGATGAGCATGAAAGTCCACGCGATTGTGTAGTGTGCTTCGAATAACGCATGTTATGTGATCATATAGCTACTGACTATACGATGAACATGATAGTCTACACGATCATTTAGCGAGCACCAAGTATCATATACCATGCAATCGTATAGCTACTGACTATGCGATGAGCATTATAGCCTACACGATCCTTTAGCGCATATTCCTTACGTCGAGTATTAAACACCGTGCGATCGTTTACCTTTTGAGCGCCTACACGATCATGTAGCCAACGCAACATGATCAAGTAAACTCTTTACACAATCACGTAGCATTAGCTATGCGATCGTTTAGCAAATGCTATACGATCATGTAGAACAGTTCTACACGAACGCATAGTCAAATCTAAACGATCGTCTAGCTTGAGCTACACGATGCGACCATCGTTTCGTCTTCTCCATCGAAGCGAACTTCAACTCTTTGTGTCTGAAGCTTATTCACGAATGACTCAAAAAACAAAAATGAATACAGACTCAATTGCAAGAATAATTCCCTAAAACCAAGGGGCCCTTACAATTAACTTTTGTAAAAGTAAATAGAAAGCATTAAACAAAGACAACTATCCTGAAACATCCATCAACAACATCCATAAACATTTAACACTTAAACGCATTGCAGAAACTTAAAACCCACCAAAACTGTAAATGAAATTTAATACAACAAATGGAATTTGGAAATCAGAACACAACCTGGCTCTGATACCAATTGAAAAGAATGAAACATGAGGAGTTCCTTGAGCGAAAGTGGATCATCCAAATTCCTTTGTGATTAAGTGTATACATTTATAGTTATTCAAACAGATTATGCAATGAAAGTAAATTGCAACATGCTTTTCAAATAAAACAAAGTTTGAGAGATTATACCTTTAAAGAACCATTCTTCAAGTAATCCCTCGTTCCAACTTATTCATGAACACTTTGAACAAGTCACGAACATTCCTCTCGAACAAGCATAAAAAAGCAACTCGATCCTCGAACTAACAGAGACACTACCACTCGAACTCCTCAATATGCTCAGGGTGAGAACCTAGGAGTGGTGGGCTTTGACTATTTTGGTTAAGAGGATATTTGTGAGTTTGGAGGAGGAAGATGATCGAAGAAGCACTATCATATAACTAACTTCTCAATCATTTAGGCTATCACATAACAAAACTTCCTATTGTGAGACTATCACATAGATAACTCTTCTTATCGCATACACAACCAGAGCCTATCGTATATGCTCCGAGTTTGTCATGTCAACTATCGTATAGTCTCTATTTGCGTTCTTTTTGTCTTTGTTGTCATAGTCAGTAAAATGAAAAACTCTTTTCCATTTTATTTCAATTGCCATAAAATTGCATAACCACCCACTAAGGTAGTTTTTGAGAAAAAGGATTATCATTCAAAATAATAAATATGATAACTAACTTATCATATTATATTTATAACCTATATTTTTAATATTGCATCACCTACAATATAAACTATAGTTCTTTTTCTCTATTTTATGGTATTTAATATAAATCATATTTATATTAAATTAACAATTATTTGAATCTCATTCAAATATTTATTCCTCCAATTAATGTATATACATTATATCAATTATATCATATATAATTGAATTAATTTAAGGGCTGTTTTTAAATATATAAAAATGAACAAAAATATTTACAAAATATAGCAAAATTTTAGAACTATCAATGATAGATGCTGATAGACACTGATAGACTTCTATCAGTGTCTATTAGGGGTGTTCATGGGTTGGGTTGGGCTGAAAGACTTTTTAGACCCAACCCAATTGTTCGGGTTGTAAATTTTTTGAACCCAAATGACCCTTATTAAAAAATGAACCAACCCAACCCAACCATGAAATATTTGGGTTGGGTTGTTTCGGGTTAATCGGGTCATTTATTTAAAATTTTGTTCTAAAAAGAAGCAAAAATAAATTGTAAAAATCTAATTCAATTGTTTTCATATATTGAATTAAGATTAACAACTCAATTTCAATTTATATAGTGAAAATTTTCTTTCTAAAGTGTAAAGAAACTATTTTTAAGAGTTGTTGAAAAATAAATTATTCAAAAAATATTAGAATTAATGTCTATCAGTGACACTGATAGAAGTCAATCAATGTCTATCAACATCTATCATTGATAGTTCTAAAATTTTGTTATATCTTGTAAATATTTTCAACAGTTTTACCATTTGAAATAATTTCCCTTAATTTATATCATTAAATTCCCTCTTATTAATTTGAACCATTCAAATTAACCCAAAAACTGATTCTCAACATAATTCTTTTGAGCTACCAAGGGGACCTTATGGACCTGTAGCTTGAAACTCCAATGATACATGAATAATTAATTAAACTCTTTAATTACATTATCCACCATCTGTTAACTATCAGGCACTCCATTAAAGATCGACGGTTGCAGTCTTCACACTACAAATATATTTTTGTGTCCATTGGATATAACCAATCAACAATGTGATGACCTTTCACAATTTGCTCGTAAGTACAATTGGACCAAATTACTGGTTTGCCCCTGTAGTTATATCTAACTCCTTAAGTACCACTGATTCCTCTATTGACTGAGTTCTCTCTGGCCAAGAGAGGGTGTGGCCATTATGTTCAAGACCCGAAATCATCCCTTAAGGGAGCAATTTATCTACTTACCCCTGCATCGGGGAAGGAGTGAATTTTGTCTTGTGAAGCTGAGTTCCCAGCTCCCCAATCAGACGAATCCCCAAAATGGTAGGCTTGTTGAGTTGGCAATCTGGCCACTCTCACCCATACAAATCAAAGGACCGCTTTCATGAGTAGAAGTTCACAACTCACTTAGGATTCAGGTCATGTCACCTATAGTCATCCTAGTAAAATGTAAGTCTCTATTATCAACGGCGTTATATAAAGAGACTAATCATTTCATGGTCCGGTCTTATATAAACTCTTTGTATAGGATACCCCCGCTCGCATGTCTCCACATGAATGATCAGGATTAGATCATTTGTAGCACTTTACAACATTTGTAACACCTAAAAAGCAAGTCGTTTCCATAGTGTCACTAGGATAAGGTACCCAACTTTATCCATCTACTACAGACCATTTAGGTTATTATTTAAACAAGATCCACTTGTATGTCTCTACATACTTGTTTAAATTTACATAAAATAACCTCGGATCTTAGTTTATTGGATTGAGTATATGCTTATAAAATAACACTTATTTTATTAATAACAATATGTTTATACAGAGTTTACAAACTACGAGATTACAAGGAGATTTAGGATACCATTCCCTACAAAATAACTCTAGGTATAATACTCAGTGGGAGTAAAATGGGGTATCTGATACTTCATTTTACCTTTTCACATTTCTCCCTAAAAGTTCACACCGTGAGATCTATACTTGGCTTTGAGACACCTTTGCTTGTGTCCCCATATGGATGGTGTTTGTATAGATCAATAACAAGGTGAATGGAGAGAGTGTTTATAGTAAAATGGGAGCGGGAGGTGTGTCAACATATCCCACAGTCTCTCTCATTAGTTGATAGTGAAGTTTCATGCTCGACCTCAAGGAACTTTTGTTTGTGTCTCCCTATGGATGGCATTTGCATGATTCGTTACCTCTAAGTCTAGTAATGGATAGGATTACTTTAGTTGTTTCACCAATCAGTTTTTCCCTACGGTTAGCTCATTGAGGCAAAACTCTAGAATTTAAAGTAAGGGGTTACACTTACAAGAAATGTTAAGCAAGTTTAACAATTTCTGGATCGAACAATGGTGATTGATAGTTATAGTAACAAGGAGTTGTTCTGTCTATTGGTTGAGATAGTCTCATTTCAATGAAAGGTCACCTGATCACCTTATAGGTGAATTTTGTCCTAACTCGCTGAAACATCATTGCAAAATAGATGTCATTTAGGGTGCATTAGATCATTTTACTAAATTTGATTGGTGTTTCAAAATCGGTTAATGCAAAGATTACTAATATAAATAATTTGTATGGTTTCAACGATTTATTAACTATCACTACCACGACACTTAATTTACTCATCACCGACAAACTAACAGGTGAAAATTATACAACTTGGAAAAATACAATCAACACGATTTTAATCATCGTCTGTCATTGATGAAGCCAGTTAGGTTAGCTTCATTTTGGAATTTTAACCTGAAAGTTTCCTACAATTCCATAACAATGTTATTATGAACAAAATTGACTACAACCTGACCACCTTACGCAATGAGCTTCAGACTTTTCAGTCCTTGATGAAAAACAAGGAACAAAAGGGTGAGGCAAATGTTGCCTCATCCTCAAAGAATTTCTACAGAGGATCGTCCTTTAGAACTAAGTTTGTGCCTTCTTCTTCTGACACCAAAAAGTGGAAGAATAAGAAAAGTGGAAAGGGGAAAGTTTACCCACCAGTTGCTGTCCAAAAGGGCAAGAAGGCCAAGCTTGCAAAAGGAATATGTTTCCATTGCAACCATGAGGGACATTAGAAGAGGAACTGTCTCAAATACTTGGCAGAAAAGAAGAATGCCAAGCAAGGTAAATATGATTTACTTGTATTGGAGACCTGTTTAGTGGAGAGTGATGATTCTGCTTGGATTATTGATTCAGGCATTACTAACCATGTTTGTTCTTCATTTCAGGGAATTAGTTCATGGCCACAACTAGAAGACGGGGAGATGATGATGTATGTTGGAATTGGACACGTTGTCTCAGCTATGGTAGTGGGAGGGGTCAGACTCTGCTTTTAGAAATCCTATATTTTATTAGATAATATATATGTGGTTCCAGGTTTGAAAAGGAACTTGATTTTTGTAAAATGTCTTCTTGAACAATAGTACTCTTTTAACTTTCAAGTGAATAAAGTGTTTATTGACAAGAATGGAGTTTTAGTTTATTGTGCTAATCTTGAAGATAATTTTTATGTGCTAAGACCATTAGCGACTAAAACCATCCTTAACATTGAAATGTTTAAAACTGTGGTAACTCAAAATAAAAGACTAAAAATTTCTCCTAAAGAAAATGCTCGTCTTTGGCACCTAAGATTAGGACACATCAATCTTAATATGATTGAGACATTGGTCAAGAATGGACTTCTAAACGAGTTAGAAAAAAAATCTTTACTTGTGTGTGAGTCATGTCTTAAAAGCAAAATGACTAAAAGATCTTTTACTGGAAAATGTCATAGGGGTAAAGAACCCTTAGAGCTTGTACATTCAGACCTCTGCGGTCCAATGAATATTAAAGCAAGAGGAGGGTTTGAATATTTCATCACTTTTATTGACGATTATTCAAGATATGGGTATGTTTATTTAATGCAACGAAAGTCTGAAGCTTTTGAAAAGTTCAAAGAGTTTCAGGCTGAAGTTAAGAATGCATTAAATAAAACAATCAAAACATTTCGATCTGAACGAGGTGGAGAGTTTTTGGATCTTACATTCAAAAACTATTTGATAAAACATGAAATTATATCCTAACTCCCAGCACCTGGTACACTTCAGCAAAATGGTATATTGGAAAGGAGAAATTGAACCTTGTTAGATATGGTTCGGTCTATGATGAGTTATGCATCCCTATTGAACTCGTTTTGGGGTTATGCAGTACAGACTGCAACATATATTTTGAACTGTGTTCCATTCAAAAGTGCTATCAGAATACCTTTGAAATTATGGAATGGTCGTAAAGGTAGTTTATGTCATTTAAGGATCTGGAGTTGCCGGGCACATGTGCTTGAGGCAAGTCCTAAAAAACTGGAACCTCGTTCAACATTGTGCTTATTTGTAGGTTACCCTAAAGGAATAAGAGGTGGTTACTTTTATGATCCTAAAGAAAATAAAGTGTTTGTGTTGACCAAGACTACATTTCTAAAGGAGGATCACATTAGGGAGCATAAACCCCGCAATAAGATCGTGTTGAGTGGAATTTCCAAAGAAACAATTAAACCTTCAACAAGAGTTGTTGAAGAACTCAACACCTCAACAAAAGTTGCTGAAGTTGGATCATCTAGTAGGTCAAATCCACCTCAAGTATTGATGGAGCCTTGACGTAGTGGGAGGGTTGCGAACCTGTCTATCTGTTATATGGGTTTAATAGAAATCCTACCTATGGTAGCTGACAGAGAAGTTGAGGATTCATTGTCTTACAAAAAGGTAATAAAGGATGTTGACAAAGATGAATGGATTAAATCTTTGGATCTCGAAATAGAGTTTATGTACTTCAATTAAGTTTAGGATCTTGTAGATCAACCTGATGGGGTAAAACCTGCATGTTGCAAATGAAGGTATGAAAACCCTAAGGCACAGCGGAAGCCAAAACACAGAACCCAAAAGTATTTTAAACTGGCATTTAAAACAGAACAATTTTGCATTGGAATAAAATAGAAAAATAGATTAAGCATGCAATTCAAAAACATAATTATACAGGGAAGAAATCTTACCTTGCAAAACTTTTGACAGTAGAATTTCTCTATTGGGAACTGGGATTGGACACCACCACTTGGAGTCCTCCCTGTTCTTGCAGAGAAATCGATGAAATGAGAATTATAGGATTCTCTCTCTTTTTTTTCCATTTGGAATTGGGAGGAAGAGGGAAGAAAAAAAAATGCAGAGAAATTTGAATATCGATCAATTGATCTTCTCTGCCTTTTTTCTTTTATTTTGATATAGAGAGAGTGGGAGAGAGAGGGTGAAAGTGAGGATCCCACGTCTCTAGTAACTCCCCTACATGGGGAGTTACATTTTATTTAATTAAGATTAAATAAAATTATTTGTTTAATTTAACTAAATAAAACTATTTATTTAATTTAATTATATAAATAAAAACAATAACCATTTAAATCATATTTAAATGGTTCCCTCTCACATAGTCTATAGTTTTAATGTGCATCTAGCGTGTATTAATTTTAACCTATAGTTTTGATTTAATCAATTTAATTAAATTCAAAATTCAATTAAATTAAATAACTAATTAATTCTCCAATTAATTAATCATCCAATTAAATATCATATATTTAATTTAAATTTCTCATTTGAATCATATTCAAGTGTATTTCTCTTATTTAACCTATAGTTTTAATGTGCATCCAATGTACATTATTTTTAAACTATAGTTTTCAATATGAATCTTATTCATATTAAATTAATATTTGAACTCCTTTCAAATATATCGTTCTCTCATTTATTAATTTTGAATCATATCCAAAATTAATAATAAAGTCTAAAACTAAAATTTATATTAAAATGTATCAACATACATTAAAAAATTCCCAATTCTGAATTTGAACATTTCAAATTCAATTTAATGACAAATTACCTCAATACCCTTTACAAGCTAGGAAGGGGACTTAATGACTTGTATATCAGATGCTCCAACGATGTGAGATTAATTGACTAAACTCATTAACCGAATTAATCAATATTTATTAACTGTGGTACACTCCACTAATGACCCACAATTGCACTCTTCTCACTACATATATATTTCTCTGTCTATGGACATAGACCACTAACAACAATTTAGTCCTTCACGAGTGTTCATAACACTAACTAGGCCAAATTACCATTTTACCCTGGGTTACCTCTACATCCTTAAGTACCAATGCTCCTCCAATGAACAACCTGTTTATGGTTCAACCATTAAACAGAAACCCCTCTCGGAAAAGTGAGAGGGTAGGACCCTTTGTTCAAGTGTCGGAGACACCACTTAAGAGAACACTCATCTACTTACCCTGAAGTCGGGAAAGAGTGAAATCCATCTTGTATGATTATGTTTCCAGCTACCCATTCGGTCTTATCCCCAAAATGGTAGGCTTATTGAGTTGACGAACTGACCATTCTCACCTATACAAATAAGAGGAAAATCCCTCGTGAATAAGAGTTCATAATATACTCAAGAGTAAGACTAAGTTGCCTCAGTCATCTTATTGAAATAGAAACCTAACTAACCAACAGAGTTACATCATTAGTTACTATTTCACGGTCCGATCTTGTGAAAACTCGTTGCCTAGGATACCACCACTCGCATGTCTCCTACAGAACGCATTGGATCACTGCGTTTGTATCAAATACAAAGTGGGTTGTATCCATAGTGTTAGCAGGATAAGGTACCTAACCTTACCCCTATACTATAGACCCTTTAGGCTGTATCTTGAACATTGATCCCTATATGTCTCTACATACAATTCAAGACTTATAAGACAGACTAGGATGTTAGTATATTTGATTTTAGGGTTAATAAGACAAAATTAAATAAAATACCAATAACACTTATTGAGAAAAACATCAATAACTATATATTAATGACGGTCATTTAATTACATTCACTATCTACAAGTTTTAGGGCATAGAACCCAATAGAAAATGGATCTACAAGAGAAAATGGGGTGCTGATGGGAAGGTGCAAACCTTCAAGGCTAGACTTGTGGCAAAGGGTTATACCTAGGTTGAGGGAGTTGACTATGAGGAGACTTTCTCACCTGCCATGTTAAAGTCTATCCAAATTCTCCTCTCCATTACCTCATATTATGACTATGAGATCTGGAAAATGGACATCAAGACTGCCTTTTTGAATGACAATCTTGAGGAGGCCATTTATATGCAACAATTTGAGAGATTCATAACCCAAGATCAAGAGCAAAAGGTTTGCAGGCTTAATCGGTCCATCTATGGATTGAAGCAAGCTTCTCGATCTTGGAATATAAGATTTGATACTGCGATCAAATCTTATGGTTTTACCATAATGTTGTTGAGCCTTATGTATACAAGGGGATCATCAACAGTTCAGTAGCTTTTTTAGTGTTGTATGTAGACGATATCCTACTCATTCGGAATAACGTAGGATTACTTACTAAAGTTAAGAATTGGCTAGCGACCCAATTCCAAATAAAAGATTTGGGAGAGGCACAATTTGTTATGGGCATTCAGATCTTTAGAGATCGAAAGAACAAAAAACTAGCCCTGTCTCAGGCATCTTACATTGACAAAATGCTAATCAAGTTTTTGATGCAGAACTCCAAGAGAGGTTTAATTCCTTTCATGCATGGAGTTATATTGTCTAAGGAACAATATCCTAAGATACTTCAAGAAGTTGAGAAAATGAGACGGATCCCCTCTGCATCGGTTATTATCAGCCTGATGTATGCGATGTTATATACTAGATCTAACATTTGCTATGCGGTGGGGATAGTCAGTAGATATCAGTATAATCTAGGATTTGATTATTGGACCGTCGTTAATCATCTTCAAGTATCTACGAAGAATGAGGGTCTACATACTTGTGTATGGTTCAAAGAATTTGATTCTTATAGGATACACAGACTTTGATTTCCAGACTGATAAGGATTCTAAGAAATCCACATCAGGATCAGTGTTTACTGTTAACAAAGGAGTAGTAGTCTGGAGGAGCACCAAGCAGAGGTGTATTGCTGACTCCACTATGGAGGCTGAGCACGTAGCGACTTCTGAAGTTGTGTGCCTCAGAAAATTCCTGACTGATCTGGAAGTGTTTCCAGACATGTCAAAACTCATCACCCTTTATTGTGATAATAGTGGTGTTGTGGCTAATTCCTGAAAGCCTCAGAGTCACAAATGCAGGAAGCACATATTGCGGAAGTATCATCTCATTCGAGAGATTTTTCATTGAGGAGATGTGATCATCACATAGATAACTTTGGTGCACAACTGTAACGACCCGGCCCCCTAGGACTCAAGTTAAGCTATTACTAAACACATGCATGCATGGAACTTAAAACGATACCCTTTTATAGTGAAATAAATGTTAAATAAATAAGGTAAATTCAAAAGACCTTCATTAAATTCAAATATTAAAAACAGACGATAGGGTACCCCTAAAGCATAAATGATAATAAATAGGTCTGAAAACAAATCTTAATAGTAAGTTTCAAACATCAAAACTAAAAGTTGAAAAACATGAAAAGAAATCTAAATATCATGAGCGGAAGCATAAAACTAGTCCCAGTGGCTCGATCATGGATTCCGCTTGTCAATCGCCGGTGCATCTCTACCTTTACCTGAAACAACAAGATGAGAAAGGATGAGTATAAAATACTTAGTAAGCAACCCCACTACTGGGGTCAGACTAGGCATCTATGTCCTCCAGATGCCTACCTCTGGTAGAAACATATAAACTTCTCTAGTCCTTATGGGATACATGAAAATACTGATTTTTATCCTACTGTAGTTAAGTATGCCCACTACCTCTAGTAAATTTCGTAGGATCCACAACTTCTGGTGAATCCCGAAGGAAACACAATCTCTGGTGGATCCTGAAGGAAATCACCACCTCTAGTGAATCCCAAAGAAAACACAACCTCTAGTGAATCCCGAAGGAAACACAACCTCTGGTGAATCCCGAAGGATGATACCACCTCTAGTGAATCCCAAAGGAAACACAACATCTAGTGGGCATCTAACTAATCAGTGAGGACACTATCACAATCTCAACATCACAAGTATCACAACACAGTTCTATAACATACATATACACCTCAACATCATGGCTTTACAACAAACGTATATGCCTCAATATCCTCATATCAAATACAACCTCATGGAATCAAGTATCATCTCATGCTAGCATGCAAGTATCTACGTGCACAAATAAATTATCAGATCCTCATACAAGAACATACATCAGTTATACTATACTATCCGTCTATCATGCTATCGTTCTTTCATAATATTCATCAATCATGTTAGCATATATCTAGTGTCTGGCCCATGGACAGTTCCAGTAGTAAGATTACTTACCTCAAATTTGGTCACAAATTAATCCAATTAATTAACCTTCTTATAACTCTTGGAAGACTTTGAATCCACCCTATAACATGCATTACAAATATTAATTAAATAATAAATCCAAAGTTTTAAACTCGTCTTTGGGGTCTAAATCCAATTAACCAAATTATACCAAATGTCCCCAAACTTAACTTACCAAAGTCGTGGCTTGGTCCCAAAATAAATTCCAAAACTCAAACCAAAAGGCCAACCTGAATATAATTTGAGTCCAAAATTAATAACTAATTTTTTCATAAGTATTCTTAACCCAAAAGAATACCAGCCCAACTACTCATCCAAACTTAACAATTTCTGCCGAAAATCGGTCTATTTCTCGATGAGCAACGTCCTAAAATCTTCTGACTCTCGCTTCTGAAAGTCCAAACATAATGGATTTTAACCAAAATGATTCCAAAACAAAACAACACCTAAAACTTCAAGGGAAACACCTAAAACTAAAATCTACCCAGAACAAACCAGACAGCAACCACGACGGTGGTAGGGGCTGGGCGGCGCACGGCTGGAGACAGCATTTCAGATTTGGCTTTACTAGCGGGAAGTTGGCTGGGCACGGTGGACGAACGTGGTTGGCCGACTCACAGCGCTTTAGCTTTGGCAGGTTCGACAGCTTCACGATCTAGGCACGAATGGCAGGTACGTATCTGCGGCAGCCGAAGGGCTTCGGTGTGTGGGGACGACGCTCGAATGACTAGGTGGAGGGGAGGTGATGGGGGAGGCGGTGGGTCACCGGGGGGGGTGGAGGGGAGTTCGCCGTGCAGCTGAATACGAGCGAGGGTGGCTTTCGGCGAGGAAGAAAGCGTGAGGGAGAGGGGGGCGTTCGGTGAGGAAGAAAGGGAAATAAAAAGAGGAAGAAAAATAAAAGATTTATTTTTTTTTTCCTATTACATTTTATTCTATTAAATTCCTTTCCCCCCAAATCTCCAAAAGCAACCATTCCCCCTCCTATTTGAAATTAATTCCTAACATTAATCTCAAATTAAATTATGTGCCATAAAAATTCCAATTTCCAAAATTTCTCCCTGATTCCATTAAATCGAAACACCCTTTACTCAGTAATTAAATTTTTGTAATCCAATTAAATTTCCAAAATTCCAAAAATGTTATCGAATAAAACAAAATATTAAAATTACATTAATAATAATAAAAAAAATTGGGGTGGTACAACAACATTGCTGATCCATTTATAAGGACCCTCACGAATAAGGTGTTTAAGGGTCATGTACAGAGTATGGGACTATAGGACAGGCCACATATAGTCTAGAGCAAGTGGGAGATTTTGTACTGGGTGTGTTTCATACTCTAATTTATTGTTTTGTGTACTTGTATATTAGTGTGACTTGTATTGTACACCCCACTAGCTTTAGGTCAAGTGGGAGATTATTGGGGTTGATGCCTTAAATCTTGTAGGGTCCTGTAGTTTGTAATTATATTGTATAAATATTTTATTTATTTAATAAAATAAGAGATGTTTTATTTGACATTTAGTAGCATTAAACCCACAAACCAATAAACTAACATCCAAGGTTATCTTTTGTAGCTTAAACATGTATGTGAAGACATATAGGTGGATTATGTTTAAGTGATAACCTAAATGGTCTGTAGTAGATGGATAAGGCTGGATACCTTATCTTGGTGACACTATGAGTGCACCCGCTTTGTAGATATTACAATTGTTGTAAAGTGCTACATATGATCTGATCTTGATCATTCATGTGGAGACATGTGAGCAGGGGTATTCTATATAAAGAAGTTTGTATAATATCGGACCACGAAATGACTAGTTTGTTCATAATAGAGACTTACATTTCAACAGGATGATCATAAGTGACATGACCTAAATCCTAAGTGAGTTGTGAACTCTTACCTATGAAGACGGTCCTTTGATTTGTATGGGTGAGAGTGGCCAGATCGCCGACTTAACAAGCCTACCATTTTGGGGATTCTTCTGATTGGGAAGCTGGGAATCCAGCTACACAAGACGAAATTCACTCATTCTTCGAGGTCGGGAAAAGTAGATAAATTGCTCCCTTAAAAGTTGATTCTGGGCTTGAACAATGTGGCGCCACACCCTCTCTTGGACCGAGAGGGGTTTAGTCATAGTTGGACTATAATTTATTGTTCATTAGAGGGATCAATGGTAGTTAAGGAGTTAAATACAGGGGCAAAATGGTAATTTTGCCGAACTATACTTACGAGCAATTTGTGAAAGTTCATTGCATTGTTGATTGGTTATATCTGATGGACACAAAAATATATCTGTAGTGTGAAGAATACAACTATCGGTCTTTAGTGGAGTGCTCGACAGTTAATGAATGTTGAATAATTAATTAAACTCTTTTAATTATAATATAATTAAAGGAGTTTAATTACTTATTCAAGTACCTTTGGAGCTTCAAGCTATAGGTCCATGAGGTCCTCTCTGTAGCTCAATAGAGATTAAATGAGAATCAATTTTGGATTAATTTGAATAGTTCAAATTAATTGAGGGAATTAATTATATGTGAAATAATTAATTTAATTTAATTATATATGATATAATTACTATAATGTATTTGATACATTATAATATAAAGTTTATTTGAGAGGAAATAAATATTTGAATATGATTCAAATATTAATTATATGAATTGGATTCATATAATTAAATTTAATATAGATTTATATTAAATATCATTGGTGAGAAAATTGAAACTATAGGCTATAGTGTATGTGATACAATATTAAATCATAAGTTATATGTTATCTATGATATAATATAAAGTTATATACATATAATAATTTGGTTACTATATATATACATATATATTAATTAAAATTAAATTCTTTTTTAATTTTAATTTTGAAATTAAGGAGGGAATAACTTCCCTCTCCTATTATCTCTCGACCAACATATAGTGTGGGTGGTTGGGAGTGATCATCTTCTTCTTTGTTTGACAAGAGAGGAACACAAAAGTTTTTCTCTAAGAAAAATCCCAAGTCTCCCAATCACTCTCCTCCTCTCTCTCAATTCTCTTTTTCTTCCAAAAAAGCAAGAGCCCACAAACTTCTTGGATTCTCATCCCAGAGAATACAGAAGGTTCTGAGTGGTGGTGGTCATTTGGAGATTATTTTGTTCGTGATATCTTTCTTGAATAAGGATATTTTGAAGAAGAGTTCTTCAAAGGTAAAGATTTTTTAAAACCTTAATTCTTCTCTTTTATTCTTTTTGTTTATAAGTATGTTGTATTTTATATTGAATGCATAATGCACTCATCAATTATGTAAAATTTTGAATTCTTTAAACTTGGGATTTGGGACCAATCCGTTTCTGCTCAAGGATCTTCACCGGATCCTTCAGTGTAAGCTACAGAAGATAATCTTGGATGTTAGTTTATTAGTTTGTGGGTTTAATGTTACTAATTGCCAAATAAAAGATCTCATATTTTATTAAATAAATAAAATGTTTGTACAATACAATTATAAACTATATGACTCTACAAGATTTAGGGCACCAACCTTAACATGTTCTTCATCTGTTGAGTGCAACACTTTGAAGAGTTTCACGGTCTTAGAGGGAGCCTAAGCCATTGTTTCCAAAGAAGAGATGCTCAATCTTAAATGAAGCTTAATACTCAACTTTAAAGAAGGAGTTCTTTATCTTAGGAGGACTTAGGATTTGTTAGTGAAGGGAGTTCGCTGATCCAAGAGGAAGATAATCAAGTTGAGAGGAGTCTCACAGACTGTTAGGTGTCGAAATGTCAGATACTAATATTAACATACTTAGGGGGAGCCTAAGTTCAATTGAGAGAGAGTCTCACATCTAGGAGACCCTAGGTGACGCGTGAGTTAAGCTCTATGTGAGCCACTATAGTAGTTAGTGTATTACAAATAAGTACTACGTTGTAAGTTGCTTAACTTTTTAATATTAGTAGATTGTCTTTCCTTGGCACACTACCCCTCTCAGACATAGGTGGTTTATCGTCGAACTAGATTACTAATTCCTGTGTTTATTTACTTGTTTTACTGTTGTTAGTATTATGTTGTTACAGTGCTTGTCAGTGCTTTCTATTTAACATCCATATATTGAGTGGCGAGTCACCTTAGCATTTTTTCACTACTAGCTTTTAGTTTCTCCTAAAATCAACTAGAATGTTTAATTAATATCTAGTTTTCAATTTTATACACTAAAAAGAAGATTTATTTTATATATTTATTTATTTCTCACACAATCAAATATATGTTCTATTTTCATGAGTTAAATCCATCAATTTTTTAAAAATTATATCACATTGATTTTTTTTAAGAAATTTATTTCCATTAATATTTAAAAATTGGTAATCAAGAAATTTATTTCCATTAATATTTAAAAATTGGTCTATAACAAACAAAATTATTATACTAAATAATTATTTAAAATTTTAAATTAAAAAAAAAGTTGATTATAAGTCTATTTTAATTATTATTTCTAAAATGAGATGTTTTTTATATTTACTTACCAAACTCTTTAACCTACTTTTTCAAATTTAAGCTAAAATTTACTAAACAATATTTTACTTCTTTTCACAACTAATTTTCCTAAAAGCACAACTACCAACCATTATTTTAAAAGCTACAAAAATCCCAAATGAAGTCTTAATTTAGTTAATTAGAAACCGCCACCATACTTATTTAATTCAATATTCCACAATTTTTTTAGTTATTATTTTTATTTTTGAGAAATATTATTATTATTTAGTTCTCACAACTACTCTAATAATTAGATAGACAATAGGGATGGCGCGAATTGGTGGCTATGTTACCAAACCCTAATTGAGCTGAGTGGACCTAACCTCTCGGCTTTAAAAGGACAGGTGTGAGTATTAATTTGTTATTTATTATTCTTTTTTAAAAACTATTTTTTTTTTCGATTTTCAATTTAATTTTCATTTGGTCCATATATTTTTAAAATATTACACATTTAATCTTTTAAACTTGAGTGATTTCAATTTAATTCTTGCATTTCAAAATGTTACCATTTTACTTTTAGATTTTAAGTATTGTTTCAATTTGGTTTATAGATTTCGATATTTACATTTTTAATCTTGATTTTCACTAAATACTCACTTTTGATCTTTAATATTAAAGTTTATTAATTAATTTAAACGAATTAAAAGAAATATAATTAATTAAGTCTCACTATTTAAATTTTAAAATTTAAATTTCGTTTTATAATTATTTAAAGTTAATTAATAGACATTAACACTAATGAATGAAAGTAGACATTTAATTAAAAAATCGAGATTAAAAAAGCAAATCTTAAAACTAGGAATGAAATTGAAATAAAACATAATTTTCAATAGTAAAATTACAAGATTTTAAAACCTAGGGAATAAAATGAAATCAATTCCAAAATTTAAAAATTAAGTAGGTAATATTTTGAATCCTATAAACATTATCTATTTTGTTCTCCCACCCTCATTTTAGTATGAATAAAGGTGTGAAAATTAAAGTTTATATATAACGTTTCGATTTTTTCTTCCAGGTTTAATTTTGTCATTAAAAAAAAAAAAAGAAAGAAAGAAAGAAAAAGGCTTGCGTGATAAACGTTTTCATTTTTTGTTTTCAAAATTTTAAAAACGTTTTTAAAATTCGGGCAAATTTTCATAAACTATAAAAAGTAGTTACATTTGGTTTTGTTTTTGTTTTCTCCCTCATTTCATTTGACCGACCCTTTTTTTTGCATTTGTTTAGCAACTTTCTCCCGCCACCTCCCAAGCTAGGGCACACGCACGTGGTCGGTATATCTTTTTGAAAATTTTGAAAATAGGAAACGAGAATGCGACTTGTTTCTTAAATATAAAAAAAAAAACAAAAAAAAAAGTTTAAAAAGACTACATTTTATCTCAAACCTTCATGAAAATAATAATTTACTTTTTTTAATTTTAGTTGATAATAATTTAGTCCCTAAATTTTTATTTTTGCAACGATTTAGTCTCTAAACTTTATTATGTAACAATTTACTCTTTGTACTTTTTGCAACAATTTAGTCCCTAATGTAAAATAATTTATCAAAATTTGACTTCGATTTTTATTATTTTATGATGTAGACTTTGCATTTTATAAAAATATTGAGTCTAATTAGTTTATCGATTTATTTATACAAGAAATCTCATTAAATCTTAACACTAATTTTTATTATAGGAACTAAATTGTTACAAATTTTGAAATACAAAGACTAAATTATTATAGAGTAAAGTTCAAAGACTAAAATCTTATAAAATTAAAAGTTTAGAGACTAAATCGTTACAAGTCAAATTATTTTACAAAAGTAAGTTCAATAACTAAATTATTATTTTTATGAAAGTTTACGGATTAAAAGTAATTTTTAACCCAAATAAAAAATAACGAATTTAAATAACTTTTTCTTTCCCATTTTTGTGTTCAACTCATATTATTGAATTCGAAGTTGGTGCCATTTTTTTTAATATATGAGATGAAGATCAATAGTCCAAACTTTGGTGAAGTTGGCAAGTCTCACTTTATAAAACCAGATGAAAAAGTTGTATTAAATTTAAAGCAACTTAAAAGTCACAACACTAGCCGTGGCTGAATTTCCAAATTTGTAATTAAATACTATTTTGATTTCTTACTTTAAAATTTATTCACTTTTAGTACTTTTATTTTTTATTATCTAATTTTAGTCTCTTTACTTTCAATAAATCTTAAATTTAATCCATATTATTAAAAGTTTTTAAACTTTTTTTTTTTTGTTATTTATTAAAAAATTTACTATATGTCTTAAAAAAATATATTCACACAGTATTTTTTTTTAATGAAAATTACTATTATTTTAACCAATTTCAATAAAAAATACTTTAACAGAGTAAATTTAAGATTTATTGAAAGTACGAAACTAAAATTGGGCGATTGGAAATATATAAACTAAAATTGAATAGAATTTAAAGTACAAGAACTAAAATGATATTTTAAACTTTTTTATTTAAAAAAATGAAAAATATATATATATTTTTTAGAAAAAATGTAAAGTTACGTTCGCTGGCCTAGTGGACCGGATGTGGAAGTTTTGGGCCTTCAATCGGGCGAACCCAGCCTGGCCCAGATATGATGATTTGGGCCCTTATCTTCATAGTTCATAGTTGATACTTGATACGGGTTTTAGCACAAATAATTTCTTTACAAGTAATTTAAATTTTTTGTTCTTCACTTAAAAATAATTTTGAATAATCAAATGAACATAGTTCATCAAAAGATCTGCAGTTTGGATCCCACATCCTACATATTATTAGTAAATTATTTACGAACCTAAATTTTTAGAGTCTAAATTATTTAGTATTTGTTATTTTTGTAAAATTATTTTATTATAAATTGATTTAAAAGAGATTTTGGTTTAATTAAAGTATTTTTATCATTAATATTTGTTATCAAAAGTAATTTTAGAGTCATCAAAGTACTCAAAAAGCTATTACATTATATATAAGAGTAAAAAACCAGAGGGAAGTAAAAATTTTAAAATAAGAAATAAAAAGTTGCATAAAAGTTTCACAAAGAAAAAAAATGTTAAGAGACACAGAGGGGAACTTTTTTTTTAGTGTGAGACAATTTTTTTAAAAAAATATTAAATTTTAATCGATGGAGAAAATACTTAAAGATATACAAAACTTATTGGGAGAAAAACTCCCTAAAGAGGGAGAATTAAGAAGTTAGAGGGAGGCACAATAAATTTGGAGAGTAAAAACAGTTAAAAGTAGACTAATGAGAATACTTTTTTTTTTAATAAACTACACATAATAATAATAAAAAAAAAGGTTTAAACAGATGGATCTTAATGAGTAATTTTTTTTATAATAAACTATAAAGACCTCAATACATAATAATGTTTACACTTAATTATCATATTTTTCATACTAAACAAGAAATAGTTGATAGGACCCAAATAATATATCAATAATCTATTAGATCATCTACAAGACAATCGACCAAATAATAGTACTCCAATACACCACAAATTAATCACCAAATTATCACCTAGCAATCAATGAATAATGGACAACAATAAGCCATAAAATTTTGGAATATTTAAAACAAATTAACACACACAAATTATATGTGGAAAACCCCTTCAACGTGAAGAGTAAAAACTATGGGACTTGTAAGGAGTCCACCTTCGTCAACGTCTCTTATTATGATAAAATTGAGAGAAAAAGAACTCAAATCAATTATACAAAGATTCACTACCCATAAATAATTTCATACATAAGAGATCAATACTTGAGAGATAAAAGAAAAAATGAAAAACACCGTGTTTTACCAATATTGTTCAGCAACAATTATGAATGATCCACCCGTTCAAAATGAGACATATGTGTGTTGAACAGAAGGACCAAAATTCAACATGATCCAATGGTTAAAACTCCAACAATCGACAACTTTGTGAAAGTTATCCTGAAAAATTGAACTGCTTCTGTTCTCCCTCTCTTCCTCTCTATTTTTCCTGTATTTTTTCACTCTCATTTTCCTTAGATCATACCCATATCACATAAAAGAAAATCTAAGGCTTTCAAGATGGGCCAACACAAAAATGAGCTCCAATTGGACTAAACGTATACCCAACACTTTGGACTCACATAATACAAGAAAATAAAGTCCTACTTGTGCAACAAGTGGGCAAATGGGCTGGACACCCATAACAATTATGACAAAGCTCGAAATATAAAGACTCAATTGTTCTTTATTAAAATTTATGGATTAAACTATTATAAATTTTAAAATATAAATACTAAATTATTATCAACTAAAATTTAAATTTAAAATTGACACCTAAGGAAAAAAGAAAAAAAAGTATACATGCATTTAGGTGATTCCACACAATGGAGAATAATGTTTCATTGTTGTTGTGGTGATAATTGACCAATGAAAAGGGAATGTCTATATATGGAATATGAAAGAACATGAATTATTATAAGATGAATTCATTGAACCAAGAAACTAATTACAAATTAGCGTTTTGTGGATTTAATTAATGCTTAATTCGATCACTACTTAACACTAATTCAAACAATATAATCGTTCATCAAAACCCCACCACTAATGGTTTCTTTTGCTCATTAGGTTCCGTAGTTGAATTTTCGTCCTTCGCAATTCAACGAGTCCACATGCTTGAGAAGAAAACAAACAAAAATTATTTATCTAAAATTCAATTTTTGTATAGAAGTTGATAAAAGCTTATTAGTATCTATGTGATAGAAATTGACAGAAATCTATCAATATTTATCAGATTCTTTTTACCATTTCTATAAATAATTTGAAAATAAATAATAAAAAAAAAAGTTAGAATTGAAGAAGTATTTTGAAAGCAATAATCTCAGCATTTTATGATTTCAACTAAAAAATTCACTTCTCTTCAAATAAGATACTTTTAATTATTTTCTTAAAAAACTATATTTATTTACTAACCATTTTTCTCGAACAAAAAAAATTCAAAAATATTGACTAGACTTTAGATAACAAAAATTGTAGATATATTTTTAGAGTGGAAGAATTAAAATCACTGTCTTATTAAAAAAAGCACTTGTCTTTAATTATTAAAAAATAATGTAATGTTTAATTTTATATTTTTAAATGTGTCGTACTATCATGTAAACAAAATTCATTTTGAAGGGTCAAATATATAATTTTGAAGTATTTTCGAATTGATAAAAATAATTTTAATCATTTCAAACATATTGAGAATTAAAATCACTTTTCTATGTTAAAAAAATACGTTAACATATGTCTTGAATGATTCAAAATAATGTAATGTTTAATTTTAGATTTTTAAACGTATCATCCTATCATATAAACAAAATTCATTTTGTACGGTGAAAAGTATATTTTAAAATGATTTTGGACCGA
Source organism: Benincasa hispida (assembly GCF_009727055.1). Taxonomy (NCBI): domain Eukaryota; kingdom Viridiplantae; phylum Streptophyta; class Magnoliopsida; order Cucurbitales; family Cucurbitaceae; genus Benincasa; species Benincasa hispida. Next base: position 2,031,124 of record NC_052351.1, on the reverse strand, counting down.
TAAAAACAGTTTTAAAATGTAGATATATAGTATATTATACTCAATTGATATGACTTATTTTGGTTTAAATTTTAAAGCAAAACCTAGGTGGGACGTCATTCTAAAGTATAAGCAATATTGCATCCCATTGGTGGAGATACAGTGTTTAGCATTAATCTTTCTAGATTTTTAAATATTAATCCACGCTTTAAAAACCTTTTGAAATTAAATAGATTACCAACCATGGAAGATGATTATGATAGACGAAGATTTCAATCTAATAATGTTATGTGAACGATATATCTTCGTAATAGTATGATATTGTTAATTTTAGAGTAAAAAAAAAATCTTCATGAATTTACTTTTCGAATCAAATAAAAGACTTCATATTATTGGAGATAATTGTTCTTACTTATATTCAAGTGTGAATTTAAGATGCTCAATTTTTTATATTATTTGAAATATATGTGTGGTTTTCTAACATTCTTTATAAAATATATGTATTATGTTTGATATTAAGTATTCAAATATTTGGTTATTTCGTGGGTTAGAAGAGACAAGGTAGGTAGTTTGTTTTGGTATAATTTAGGGTTTAAAAATCTTAATTAACATTTTTTTTTTCTAATTTCTTAATTTTTTATATAAATATTATCAAGCTTTGATATTTCACTTATATTATTTATATTTGTGATTTGTATTTATATATCTTATAATTTTTATCTTATCTAATCAATATAAGACTTTGGTGAAATACAGAAAACCGTATCACTGAAAAGTGGGCAGTAATTGAATGAATGCACACTTGAATGGCAGACAAAGGGACACTTTTTGGGGTGCCTTCTTGACTCGATCACAAAACCAACATTAAGGCAACAAATAGAAGGTTCTTTTTCTTTTTAGTTAAACAAAAATTATATAATTAATTAATTAATGGGAGTTGGTGCAGAATTTTTGCAAAAAAGATAGTGGACTGGTTTCAATTTCAACGTAAAACAAAAACACATGCAAATTAAATATGAAATAATAATTAGCCATTCTTTTCAAATGGGATTTTAATGGAGAGTAGGAATGGACCTTTTTTTCTTTTTCTTTTTCTTTTTCTTTTTCTTTTTTCTTTTTATGGGATCATAAGAAAAAGAGAGAGAGAGAGAGAGAAATTGAATGAAATTGGGAAAAGGGAATTAACTTGGGTTTCATTTTTCAAAAGTGGAGAGATTGTGAGAAGATAAGCAAATATAGAGAAAAATATTGAATTATTGGATTTTTTTTTTTTGGCACTTAAAAAGGTATTTTTTGAGTTAAATAGTATAAAGGGGGGTAACTTCTAAAAATATTGTTTAATATTAAAAAATATATATATCATTTAATAGTTGTGTTAAATGCTAAACAGAGCATATTATCGTAATAATAGAAATTTTTTTAAGTATAAATAGAACAGTATTGAATGCAATGTATCCAATCAAATTATTAAGTTTTTAATAAAATTCAACTAATTATAGTTGTGTATCATTTAATATTAAAATATATATATCATTTAATAGTTGTGTTAAATGCTAAATAGAGTATATTATCGTAATAATATAATTTTTTTAGTATAAATAGAACAATATTGAAAGCAATGTATCCAATCAACTTATTAAGTTTTTAATCAAATTCAACTAATTAGAGATTCGAATATCATACGTGCGTGTTGTAATTTTTTAAAATAAAAATAAACTTAAACCAGCTATTAGGCTAAGTGATGTTTTAATAGTATTAATGGCGATTTAACTATAGGTTTTTAAAAAATAAATTTTGTTGCCTATGGAGAGAGAAATTTTAAATTTAGAGTATGTAATTTTGAAAGTGAAAATCTCATCCTTATAATTTGATAAAATCTCATCAATAATCTTTATAGTTTAATCTAACTTTCTTCCAACTATAAAGACCAAATTTATAATTTAACCTCAAAGTAATATGATAATTATGACCAAAATTAAATCTTATTAAAGATAAAAATTTTATGTTAGGGACAACTATTTCTACAATTTTTCCTAATATGATACAATATTATCTACTTTTAAACCTAAATCCTTGTGACCTTACTTTTTTTGTATCAATGAGGATAATATCCATATATATATATCAGCATATTCTCCTTAGTCTAACCGATATTTTAAACTATACAACTAAATCATGAAAATACTAAAATTCAAAAACTAAGTCTCCGTTTAGTAACTATTTGATTTTTGTTTTTTGTTTTGAAACTTAGATATATAGACATTGTTTTCACCTTCAAAATTCCTTTTTTATTATCTATTTTTTACCAATAGTTTAAAAAAATCAAGTAAAATTTTGAAATTAAAAAAAAAAAAAACAACCTTTAAAAACTTGTTTTTGTTTTCAGAATTTGATTAAGAATTCAACTATTGTATTTAAGAAAGATATAAATCATTGTAAGAAATGAGAAGGAAATAAGTTTAATTTTAAAAAACCGAAAACTAAAAACGAAATAATTATCCAATGAAACTTAAATCGTTACAAATTTTAAAATACAAGGACTAAAAATTCATAAACTAAAATATTTCCTTTGATAAAATGTACAGAATAAAACCTTTTCTTTTTAATAATGTGACAGACCAAATCTAATCTTAGGAAGAAAAAAATGAGATTCCCATTAGGTTATCTACTCCGTGGGAAGATATTAAAGCATGTGGAATTTTTGGGCAAACATAAACAAAATATTCTATCATTGTTTGTGTTTGAAAAGGACCTTTTAGGTGTAAAAGCTCTCAAAGGAAAGATTTGGGTTTGAAAGCAACCCTCACAATTTCTTTTAATTATACCATTCAATCCTATTTGTTAGGTCGGCACCAATTTAATTCCCTTCATAAATTCTTTTTATTTTATTTTTTTTTAATGAAAAATCTATCCTCCCATCTAGAAATTAATACTACATTTTTATATCAGTTGAATCGATGGTTTGAATATAGTAAATGTTATATTAAATATATGGTTTACCATCAAACACTTGAATTTCTTATTTCCATTCCATTTCTATGATTAAAAAAAAGTTTTAATTACTCATTTATATTTTAACAATTTTCTAGTGAGTATCCATCACAATTGATGAATATTAAAATTTGTTTGTAGTAAACTTATGTTATATAACATTTAAGTAAATTGGTAAAATTATAGCGGAAGAAAAAAGTAAAGATTGGTTTTAAATATAAGAAAATAAATTAACTTATTTATAAATATAGTAAAATATTACTGTCTATTAGTATCTATATAAACAATCACATTTTATTATATTTATAAATATTTCTATTAGTTTTGTCACTTTAATAATCTTGAAAAGGAAATTTGAGTACTTCCTCTATATTTTTATAGAAGACATTTTGCTACATCTAAATTGTAAATTCCCATCAATACATTAATATAATTAACTCAGTATTAACTCATGTTAATTTATATTAAGTGATTTTAGTATCGTGTAAAAATGTAAATGGACTTGTAATAATACAAAAGTTAGAGACTACTACCATTTTTTTTTCTCCTTTCTGTTTAAATATTTTCCTTTGATTATTAAAATAAACAGATTTGACAGAATTCTAGTGACAAATATATCCAAAAAAATCACGTTATTAGAAAGAGGAAGAAACCCAAACAGATGAGGTGTGAGAAATTGAAATGAAATTATTTGTTTTTTAATAGACAAAGGCAGCAGCTGGGGCATACCATTCTGAACCTCAATTTTTTGGCTCATATATTTACAATATATATAATAAATAAAAATTAGGATAGTGAAACTAAAATTAAAACAATTTCCTTTTAAGTTAACTTGGTGAAATCAAGGAATAAAAGTATAAACTTTCGTGCGGTTTGTTTCACAGTTTTGGTCGTGGAATTGTAGATAAGACATTTATTTCTATTTTTAAGTGATTAGATAATTAATTAATGTAATAATATATTAATTTAGGATTACATTATTTGTTTTCTTATATTTAATTGAGTAATTATTTGATTTTATTTCCTATATATAAAGTTGGTAATTCAAATGCATATTTTCTTTTGTTTTTTTTTTTTTATTATCGTGTCTATCTAAATATAAATATTAAAACCATAGATATTTAATATTCATATACATAAAATAATATTCACCCAAACAGATTCTTTTAATCGAAAAAAATGAGAGTAGTGATTCAAATATATGACTTCAAACCAAGAATCTTAAGCTATTTGTATTATATGTGTTCAGGTTGACAAAAAATATAAGAAAATAATACAGGGCCTTTGATCTGATGGTACCTTTATTATTTTGTAGTGTAATGTCCGATTTTTAATTATTAATGTATACAGAGTATGATTTTTATGTCATGTTATGTAGATATGTTCATAGCCTATTAAAAGGAAAAGGCCATACCATGCTTTGGATTTATGCCCTTTTTGAGTATGTGATGTGTGTTTTTGTATTTCTTTTGCTTTGGATTTATTCATCGTCGGCATCCAAAACTATATAAACCATAAATGTCTCTATGATGTGTTTGACAAGGACAACCGATTTTCTTATATCTCCTCGATAATTATGATATTATCTATTTTGGATATAAACTCTCATCGCTTTACTGACACTCCCAACAATCCTCCAATCATCCATTGACTATTTTTTAGACTCCATTACATCTCTATTCATCACTTCAACAGACCTCAACATATCCCCACAATGATATGATATTGTTTACTTTGGGTATAAACCCTCATGACTTTGCTTTTGGTTTCACTCCAAAAAGTTTCGTATTAATGGAGATAGCTATGCTCACTTATATACCCATGATCATTCGCCCTTATTTAATCAATGTGAGATTTTAGTCGCATTCCCAACTGTGTATATATCCCCATTTTACAAATAATAAAATATTTTTTAAAAAAACCTTACACTGAATTATCATATTTTATAAGTGTAAGATTAATTTAATTTACTTATTAAATCAATTGTTATAATGTTACTCAATTAAAATGAATTTATAATTAAGGAGGAGACAAATTCAATAATGGTCACCTCATTTGAATTTTGAATCACAACAATTTTAAGTAACTGCAGAGGGTCTCTCCTTAATGTTTTGATGTGGATAATTTTTTGGATTAGTTGTATAAATGGAATTCAAGCCCAAAATAATAGAATATATAGTATAAGGATAAAATAATTGCATATATAGAACAACAAACGGCAAAAGGCTAACAAGCCCACACCTAACCACCATTTTGCTCAATTCTTCCTAATTTTCTCAAATTGAAAGTTATCACTGATATCAATTATCAGCGATAGCTACTGATAGTTTATATCAGCTACTATCACTGATAGTCATTGATAGTTGCTATCAATTACTATTACTGATAGTTGTTATCAGTGATAGCTTTCAATTTGAGAAATATTAATACAATCTTGAAATATTATGTTTTAATTTACTATCAGTTATCAATGGCTATCATTGATACACTTTCATTAATTGGAATCAACCTTGAAATATTAACGGTTAAGGCTATCAGTGGCTATCAATAATAGACTTTTATAAGTAGTAATCAACATTGAAAGAAAACCAACAACATTGAAAGATTGAGCTATACCAGTGATAGAAAACTATTAAAGGCTATCACTGATAAACTTTCATAAATGGCTATTAACTTTGAAAGAATTAACTTTGAAAGATTAACACAGTAGCTATCACTAATAATCTTCTATCATGGCTATCACTGATAATAGCTATCAGTCGCTATTATTGATAGACTTTCATCAATTAGAATCAACCTTGAAATATTAATACTTAAGACTAGCAGGATAGACTTCTATAACTAGTTATGAACTTTCAAAGAAACTCGATATATAGATTTCACCTAATTTCTATGACTAATATCAGTAACATTACCCATATCGCGGTTACCAATGATAGTTTCTTTCACTGATAACATCACTGATAAGATACTATATCAATGATCTCATTGATAACATGCTATCAGTGATAGCTCTCTATCATCGATAACATACTATATATATCAGTGGTAGCTTCTATCATTGATAACGTGCTATTAGTGGTAGCTTCTATTATCGATAACGTGTTAGTGGTAGCTTCCATCATTGATAACGTGCTATCAGTGATAACATCTATCAATGAAAGTTACTAACCACCTTATTGTCCCTTTCCTTGTCATTTTCAAACATTTGTATAGTCCTTTTTCTTTTTGGTACCTCTCAAGGGAACTTTCGTAAAAACAATGAACAACCAAACCAAACTCTTCTTCTTCGTTTGATTTTGTAAACAAATATTACGATACACAATTACACAAATATTTATATTTGTGCTCTTCATTATTTTTTCAAGTTTATTTCTGATAGACATTATACTCCTAAAGTCCTATAAAAAGAAAAACAACTATTGACATGTTTGATATCGTTCTCATTTCTCATGTTTTGAGAAATAAATTTGTTTAAACTATTCTCGTTTCTTATTTCAAACTTTTAAGAAATGTTTCTAAAAATGGTGCAAATTTGTGGACTAAAAAAATAGTTTCTTTCAAATCTATTTTCATTTACTATTTATATTTAATGTTTCTTTATAATAATCAAAATTGATGATTGATTTGTTGGTATTAAGTCACTTACGAATTGAATACTTTCAAGTCTTGAGTATGAAACTCAGCCTCATAATTTTTATGAAAAAATTAAAAAAAAAATAGCAAAAATGGGAAAAAGAAAAGAAAATGAAAAAAAAAAAAGGGGGGGAAAGAACCCGAAATGGAAGAAAAAAAAGAAAATAAAAAAAGATAATTGACGAACGATCGTTGATTTTGTTGGGGTTATTCAATTCATTATGCTACATGCTACCAAAGGTTAGTATAGTGACGTAAAAACGTACTAGAAATTACTAATAGAAAATGGGGAAGAAAAAGGAGTTTTTACATTATAGAAATTTATTTATTTAGATATGAATAATTAAAAAGAAGCTAGAAATAGGTGAGCAGAATTAGAGTACGGGTGTACTGAGCAAAAGGATACAATAAAAAAGGTCAATAATTGTAAAACATAACAAAAATGGCAAGGCTATGTACGTGACTACCAAATAAGTGAACATGTTTCAAATATTTTTTAAACAAAACCAATCAGACATTGATGTGAAAGAAATTTATGTCTTATTCCAATTTAATTTCCAGGGTCCGCAGGCTTCTCTTCAACAATCACATGTCCCCCCCCCCTTATCAAAGGTCCCATCCTAACACACTTTGCCCTTTCTCTTATTATTATTATAAAAAAAACCGTTCTATAAGCACTCTCGATAAGATGATATAGATACCTTCAACCAAAAGATTGGAAGTTCGATTTTTCACATCGTAATGATTATTTTTCTATGTTTCAGGTCTGTTTATTATTATTATTATTTTTATTTTTATTAAAGCATCTCCAACTAGTTTGATTAAGTTGGTTGAATTAAGTACATTTAACATATAGGAGAGATGTCAATAGTCACAATAAAATAAAAATAATAATTTTCGCTTATTCGCGTTATCAATTATTGTAAGAACTATTTTTAATTTTTATTCAAATTACATATAATTAAAATTGGAAAATTGAAAGTTTAGAAACTAAAATATATTTTCAAATGAAACAGTAATTATTTAACCTTACTATGTTAATGCTCTTCTTAAAAATAAATATGAGGATGATGATCTATTGTCATGAGAAGAACCCTCTTAATATTATCAAACATGATAATATATATATTGAAGGATTGGTTTCCTATACATTCTCTAAGTAAATGGACTCTAAAGAATTACATAAAATCAATTCCAAAAAGAAAATGAAATAAAACAAACTAGCTACCTCATAGTTATTATTTTATTTAGTGATAATAACTAATAACTAGCCCTCTCTTATTAACATGTTGTATATTCATTTTATAGTTCTCTTTTTTAATCCTTTCTCTTCTTATGTATTAAATACTCTTCTAGGGAACAAAAAATATATATATATATTTTTCACTTATTTGAATCTCCGAGATTAAAGAAGTTAATATATATTTTTAAATCACCAATAGATCTAAAAGCTTAAACCAATGGGTGAATGTAAGTTTAATTATATATTATCTTATGCTCTCCCTTACTTATGAATATTAATTGGGGAGAAAACTGTTGGGTTTTATGTCTTAAAACTTGTGGCTGGTAAACATTAGAACTTATTCTGAGAATTTGATAAAGTTGTTGTTGAATATATTGTTTTTTAGAAATCCAATAAACCTAAGTCCTTTGACTATTATATGAGTACTTGAACTTTATGTGGAGACATACAAGTGGATCAAGTTTGAGTAAATAGTCAAAATGATCTATAGTATATGAATAAGGTTGGGTACCTTATTCTGGTAAGACTATTGGATGCGCCTTACTCTGTAGTTGTTACAAAGAGTTGTAGAGTGCTACATACGAAGTGATCCTAATTCGTGCATGTTGAGACATGAGGAGTAGGGGTGTCCTGTGCAAATGAGTTTTGTGCAAGATCGGACCACGAAACTTGTCACTCTTACTTTATAACGTTGTATACTGTTTAAGATTGACAATTTCAAAGCGATGACCTAGGTAACTTAACCTTAATCCTGAGCTAACTATGAACTCATGTTTATTTGGGATTATCCTTTGATCTACAAATGGTGAGAGTAGACCAATTGCTTCTGCTCAATAAGCTTACCATTTTGGGAATAAGACCGGATGAATAACTGGGAACATAGGGTGCAAGAGGGAATCCACTCATAACCGATTAGGGTTAGTAGAGAGGTTGTTCCCTTCAAGTATTGATTCTGGGTATTAAACAAGAGGCCTCACCCCCTCATTGGCCTGAGAGGGATTCGATTTGTTGATTGGATCACAAATCAATTGTTCATTAGGGGATCAGTGGAACTTAAGAAACAAGAGGTAATTTCGGGGGTAAAACAGAGATTCGACCCAGCACCTGTGAAGGGTTAATTTACTAATCATGGTTATATCGAGTGAGCATAATATATCTACAGTGAGGGGAGTTCAGCTATGGGCTTTAGTGGAATCACCCATTAGTTAATGAATGGGGGTTAGATCGGTCTAATGAGTTTAGCCGATTAATCTCGGATCGTTGGAGCCCATGATCTGCAGGTCCGCTAGGTCCCTACTAGCTCGTAAATGGGTACGTTTTAGGGTAGCTTGAGAAATTAATTTGAAACGTTCAAATTAAATGGAACAAGAGAATAAATATTTAAATATATAAAGATGATAATTGTGCAAAAATTAATTTAATATTTGATATTAAGTTAATTAATTTTTTAAATTAATTTATGAAATTAATTTAAGAAAATCACATTGTAAATTAAAATGATTTAAAAGTCATTTTGTATTTATGGAAAATTCATTTTGCATGGCACAAAGTAGAAAAAGTTTTTTTTTTCCCATTATTCTCATCTTTATGCTCACACACAAACCATGATCTTCTCTACCTTGATTCTCCAAGCATGAGCCGCAAGCCATGCACTCCATCTCTTTGCATGTTCATCTTGATATATAAAGAAGATTGGAGTTGTTGGAGAAGTAGATGAATACATAATTTTGAGAGAAAAATCGTGGTGAAGAAGAAGTTGTCTTCTTCAACTTGCTGCTGTGAGCTTCCCTTGTTTCTCCACATCTACAAGCTATTCTTGAGTCCCACAACTCTGCCTAAAGCTCCAAGTGCATAGTAGGGAAGACTTTGAGGTGGTTCACGTTGATATTAAGTGAAGACAGCAGCTAAATATACGATTTTCTTGAAGAGTTCTTCAAAGGTATATTCTGAAAACCCATTTTTATGAACAACATGCTTTAGTTTTGCCAAAATTAGTGAATTAGAATGCTTATGGATCATTGATACTTTCGCTGCATGTTGTTTAACTCTAACAAAAACAACAATGCAGTGGTTTGTACACATAACCTCCCTGGACCACCTACTCTGATACCAACTTAAATCACCAAATGACTCAAAAACTTAAGCTAATAGGTGAAAGTAGATTTAATTATATATCACTAACATATATCAATTAAGAAATATACTTTGACAAATCATAGTCAAAATATGTGTTGGATATATATACAATGAAAGAAAGTAAAACAATTGAATATTGAAACATAAATTTGGATTTACTCGTGTGGATTAAATTCATTGTTTATAAACTTTTAAATTGGATTAAAACTTTTCATGTACAAATTTAACATGTATGAGAGTTAAATTTGTAGTTTCTTCAATTTGAATCAATTATGTTTGGTTTTTATCAAGTAATAACTCAATTGAGTTAAAATTGACAAATTCTTCAATTTTCGTATTTATTTGATTTTATTTTGTATTTTAGAGAGCTATTAAGTTGCTAGCTTATAAATAGCAACTTGGTTTTTCATTGGTAGTATCACATTCCAAAGTAAAAAGTTCTTTCTTTTGTTCTTGAATTGAGTTGAGTTGAGAGCAAATATCTAAGAATTCTACCAGATCCAAGTAGTTCGAGGTTGCAATTCTATTAGAGTTAGTCGTTGTATTCTATTGAGATGATCGCTACAGTCTATTTGTAGCCCTGCATAGCAAATAATTGTCTACAGGACATCGCTTATCAGAACGTACCTTGACTACATTTTAGAGTCTCCAAAGTTGAGGTATAATCAATTTGCTAGTGAATTCAATTCATATGTATTCCATTTTTCCAAGCCACTCTTTATGGACTAAAATGAATGGCTAATTAAATGTTGTATTGTTAAGAACGAACCAACTGAAATTAATTATTGGCATCCCCACACACAAAATAATTCGCCTCTCAATGACATTATTTGACCAAATTCCTATGTGTCACTATCATCGAAGAAAACATCGATCCTTAAAGAAATCCTTTTTGAAACTAAGCTTTTATATTTCACTTTTGGAGTCAATTTTTAGTCCATTTTTAATTGTTGAATTAAATTCTCAAAAGTTATCGTTTTCACATTGGATGTCGATTCCATTATATACCATTTTAGACATTTTTTCCATTTATCCAAAATTTTCAGATTATGTCTATATAATTCCTATGTTTTTAAAAACATCTGAATATTTCAAAATTTTATAAGGTTGTGTTTCTTTAATTCTCAATTGACATAATGTTCATACTATTAACCTCTTTCTTACCTATAGGTAGGGGTGTTGATGGGTTTCCAACCCAATTGTTTAGGTTGTTAATTACTTATCTTTCTAAAAGAAAGTTATTAATATGTAAAAATTTGATTTAATTACATATAGTGAATTAAAATTAACCACTCAATTTCAATTTATATAATGAATATTTTCTTTCTAAAGTACTAAAGAACTGTTTTAGGACTTGCTGGAGAATAAATTATTCAAAAAAATGATAAAAATTTAAATAAATATATGTATATATGACTATATCATAAGTAAAAAATATACATTATAAAGTTAATAATAAGTTCGGATTGGTTCAGGTTGGTTTGGGTCATTTTAGGTGAATCCATGAATAAGCTCAATCCACACAAATTTCATTTATTTGAATTCAATCCAACCAAAATGAGTTGATAACCCAACCCAAATTGTATGGGTTGGATTGAATTGATCGATTTTTTTGAGTCATCGATTTTTTTTTTAACATTTCTACCTATTGGATCCAATAAATATGGAGAAATTTTCACCGATGTCCTTTTTCAATCAAATGCAAAGAATTGAATTTTTTCTTTTTTAAACCAATAATTTTGAAAATATTGATTTTAATTTTTTTTTTTTAAAAAATCATATATATGTTGACCGACACCTCAGAAGTTCTAATATTTCTTTTAATATTTAAAAACTGTCCTGTTTTTAAAAATTTTATTTAACTAAATATAACAACTCTACAAAATTCCAAGAATGGTAAATGAATGCCTCCAACACTTTGCTTTTTACTAGTTTCTTTTTTTTAAAAAAAAAATTATTTAAAAGAATTCATGATAAAATATCATATTTTAACTGTTGACTAATTATCAGACAACATTTTTAGACTCGTTTCATAATAATTTCATAAATTTATTTTTTCTTCTACTTTCTAAACTATCGAAATAAAATTAATAGGAAAATGTGGCTTTTATTTTCTTTCAAAAACTAAGTTTGTTTGTTTTTTTTTGTCAAACCATATGTAAGGGAAAACTTAATCTCTACATCAAGTTGAAATAGTTTAACTAATTAAATTATATTTTATTCGCAACAAAAACTAAAAGTTAGAGGCCCGTATAGTAACCGTTCCATTTTTTATTTTTGGTTTTTTAAAATTAAATCTATTTTATCTCAATTTCTTACCACGGTTTCTATATTTCTTATATATAGGTGTTGAATTCTTAACCAAATTTTAAAAACAAAAATAAATTTTTAAAAGCTATTTATTTTTAGTTTTCAAATTTTTATTTAATTTTTGAAAATATTGATAAAAAAGTAGATAATAAAACATGAAATTAGGGATGGAATGAGTGTTTATAGGCTTAATTTTCAAAAACTAAAAATTAAAAGTCAAATAGTTATCCAATGAAGTCTAAATTGTTTGTAAGTCTGACATTTAAATCACAGAAATATTCAAACTTTCATTTTATTTTTATTTTGATGATTTGAGTTCCAAAATGTCCATTTCATTTTGAAATGAAGTTATTGTATAAATGTTAACCTCTTTAATTATTTGAAGGTTTAATCCTTTTCATATTCTTATAATTTTAGTGCTATATTTTAAAAATGCTAAAGTAATGAAACGAAAAGATTATTTAAAAAGGTTGTCTTCGAATATAAGAAAATAAATCAAATTATTTACAAATATAATTAAATTTCACTATTTATCTGTGATAGACCGCAATAGACTACTATATGCGTTTAATCTGTGTCATGATAAATATAGATGATAATCTATCGCGATTTATGGTAGATACATTGTGATATTTTACTATTATTTATAAATATTTTTAATAATTTTATCATTTTAAAATATTTTTTTTAAGATTGGATAATTAAAAACAAATAAGAATCAATTACATTTTTGTTGTACTAAAAAAATAGTTACATTTCTTGTTTTTATTCTCTCTGTTTTGTTTGCTTGATTTTCCTTTTTCTTTACCAGAAAAATATTCTAAATATTAACAAATAAAAAATTGAATATCACGTGTTTTTAAAACCGGTGTTTAATTTTGATGTGACGTCGTTTTCTTTTCCCTTTTTAGAATTTTGATGTGATATATGTTTTTTTTCTTTGGTGAAATGAAATTAAAATTAGATTTGGTGTATTGAATCTTGTCAACATTTACCTTTCTTATGTTGACCACGTTGTGTCAGAACATAAAGAGTAAATAGATAAATAAATAATTTTTGTTTTCATTTCTACTTCCGCATTGATTATAAAAACTAATTTCCAGCGAAAATATTTGGAGACGGTTTGGGAGGCTAGAACGTGATTAAAATTATTGAAAATAAAAGGAGTATTGAAAAGCTCAAGAAATTGAGAGCGGAACGAAAATGAGATCGTGGACTGTAAAAATTGTGAAAAAAATGGTTGGATTGAAAATTGTGGGAATTGAATGAACTAGTTTGATATTACATATTAGACCCAAAACGCTCATTACAAATTCACTTCAGTCCCCAAACAACCCCTCAAGGTCTTGTGTAGTAATTAATTAATTTTTAATTTTTAATTTTTGAAAATTAAAACTATATAAACGGTCTTTTCACTTCTAATTTTTTCTATGTTATCTATATCTTTTACCAATATTTTAAAAATTAAGACATTTTTAAAAAAAAAAAAATAGGTTTCAAAAACTCGTTTTCTTTTTTAGAATTTGACTAAGAATTCCATCTTAATACTTAAGAACGATATAAATCGTTCAATTTTTAAAAAAATGGTTATCAAATGGGATCTAGAGTTTTTAAGTTGATTGATGATTCAACATGTTACCCGAACATGATACCTTATATGTGTATCAAACTTTTGTAACTTCATTTATTCCTATTTTTAAGCCTACAATTTAAGGAGAGAGTTGGAGTATTAATACAATTAAATTTATCGTAATTCATCCCCTTATGATTAATTTTTCGCTATAATCGCTTCAATTCACCGAACGAAAACCCTAATATTTGTGTGATATTTAGAGGCAGAGACAAGTTGCTTAAAATGCTGTTTCTGAAGACCCAAGACGCAACATATAAGAAGAAACTCTCACATGCAGAAGTATTGTTTCTTTGTCCTCAAAAGCTGTCTTTTTTTTTTTTCCTTTATATTTATTCATTTACTATTATTATTATTATTATTATTATTTTAAAGTTTATCATAAACCTTTGAACATGTCACCTTTCTGCAAGTGAAAAGAAAACCCACAATACAAATTCAAATCATATTGTGTGTATGTATGTTTATATATTTGCTTTTATGTGTTCGTTTAATTTGGACACATTTTTAATGATCATCCTAAAACAATTCAAACCAGTACTATATTTTTGTTTTTAATAACAACAATTCAACCAATACTAATACAATATGTTTATTAAAATCATGATACATGCAATATAATGCAATACAATGAAGACCACATTAGTTAAAATTGAGAAGAGTATCATGTTGAGCTATTATTTTGTTTCCGTAACGAGCTTAAAATGTCAATAAGAATATAGTTTAATGGATTTTAAGTCGTAAATCAACTCCAAAACTTAAGATGATGGATTATTACAATTAAACTATAGGGAAAAAATAATTTTTTGATCCATCGATTTTGAGTTTAGGTTCTATTTGGGCTCTTCCAAAATGTTACATATTTAGTCCTTAAATTTTGAGTTTAATTTCAATTTTGTCACTTATTTTCAAAATGTTACAATTTGATCTTTGAAATTTGAATTTTGTTCAATTTTGGTTCCTAGATTTCAAGATTTACAAATTTAACCTTACCTTTTTATCAAATACTCATTCTCAATAATTGATGCTAATATCTATTAATTAATTTAAAATAATAATTATGATTTTAAATTTTAAATTTAATTCAGTGGTGATGAAAAATAGTTACTTAATTAATTGTAATTATTTTTAAATTAATCCGTAGATATTAACGTTAAAGGCAAAAATTGAGTTTTTAGTGAAAAATCAATGTTGAGATTTTAAATCTTGAAATCTATGATCAAATTGAAAGAAAACTTAAATCTTAAGGGTAAAATTGTAATATTTTGAAATCTAAAAACTAATTGAAACCAAATTCAAACCTTAAGGACTAAATGTTTAATATTTTGAAATCTAGGAACTAAATAGAAACTAAACCTAAAACCTAGAAACCAGAAAAAGTATGTTCCCTGAATTATATAAATATTTTTATCTAATTGTCATATGTTTCTTCCTTTGATATTGGAAGTTCAAATTTTCATACCCATGTGTGTTGTAGTAAAAAAAAAAAAAAAAAGACCTACCGTTAAAATAGACAATATTATATCAATATTAAGATTAAAAAAAATAGTCATATTGGCATACATATATAAATATTTATTATTGATATTTGATGACGCATACTATAAAAGGGTAATTGCATTTGATAACATCTTTAAGGATAGTAATTAAGTGTATAACAACATTTTTAAAGAATTACAAATATAGCAAACTCTCTATCAATAATAGACTCTATCACTGATAGACACAAGCTAATGATATGGTCTATCACTAACAGACCCTATTAACGATATGGTCTATCACCGATGGACTTTAATTCGAAAGTGAACTAATTTTTGCTATATTTGTAAATTCTTTTGCATTGTGTTATATTTAAAAATATTTTGGGCCCAATTGTTATATTTGCAACTGCTTCTAGTATAAATTCTCAATTAAATTTAGAAGTTTAAGTTGATATGTTATAGTTATTTCTTTTTTATTATTTTTTCTTTTTAAAATTTGCAATAGAATTGCCATAATTCACAGAATGGATGGTTTTAGTAATTCTTTAGGGCTTTAAAAGCAAGCCTAGCAAGTAGGGGATTGTGACCATTTGGAAGAGTTGCATCAATTAAAGAAAAATCCTTTTAGCTTTTGCGATGGGTATTTATGTGATTGAAATTTAAATTTGAGGCAAGAGAATGCTACCACCACATAAAGTTTCGTTAAAGTAGGCATGTTTATGTGAAGAAAAACAAGTACTAAGTATAGTCTTTTCAAAACATTGATGTTATGGTTAGCTTAAAAGTTGGTTTGATTATGATTTTATTTATTATTTGGGAAAAAAAAATTCTAACACACAAATTATTGCCAAAACCAACATAGCACATACCATAATATCATGAAATCTCTTATTCGAATCCTTCTACCCTTGTTGTACTTAAAACCACACACAAATTATTTGATTAGTAACTTTGTAATCTAAACACAAATTATTTGTTTAGTAACTTTGTAATCTATTTGTTTGGAATTTTTAATGTAAATATGGTCTTGATAGTTTGGAAAAAGTTAAATTTTAATTATTGTAATTTGTAATTGGAAGTTAGGTTCTATAGTTTGATAAAATTCTCATAAATAGTATTACAGTAGAGATTATTTAAGAGGATATTTTTATCAAACCATAAGGACTATTTACGAGATTTTATCAAATCATATAGACTAAATTCTAACTTTTAGAACTTTATAAGGATCAACTTAGCTTTCTCCAAATTATAGGGACCAAATTTATAATTTAATCTAGGGTAATTTTTTAAATGATAAAACTACTGAAAATATTTTCAAATATTGCAAAATGTCACTTTCTATTTGTGATAGATACTGATAAACATTTATAGGATCATAATAGATATCTATCTATGTCTATCATTTTCTATTATTAGTTGATAGTGATATTTAGTTATATTTATAAGTAAATTGACTCATTTTTCTAGATTTGAAAATAGCCTTTTCATCTATAAATTAAGTTGATTTACATACATTTTCTTTCAATATTATCAACATTTCAAAATATTTCAAAACTTTCGACTAACTTATAGAAATTAAAATAATCGAAACCCACATGAATTAATTTCAAGTTTTTTTAAGAATAAAATTTTCAAGTTTTTAAAACTTGTCAAAATGTTTTGTATATATAAAAAATTAATATATTTTTAGTATTTTAAAGTTAGGTTACCAAAATACATATAGAAATTGGGCATAAGTATTTTTATTTTTTTAAAAAAAACAATAGCCACAAATTATGAGCCAAATTA
This sequence comes from Benincasa hispida, assembly GCF_009727055.1. Classification (NCBI taxonomy): domain Eukaryota; kingdom Viridiplantae; phylum Streptophyta; class Magnoliopsida; order Cucurbitales; family Cucurbitaceae; genus Benincasa; species Benincasa hispida. Next base: position 2,013,930 of record NC_052351.1, on the reverse strand, counting down.
TTATCAAATCACGTATATTTTGTCAATGTTTGCCCAACAATTTTTAAAAATTAATATTAAGAATTGTAACCAAACATTTGGTCAATGTTTTCAAGTTAACGTTCAACTATATGTATAATTAATGCCAGATATATATTTTTTGGGGCAAAATCTTATATCAAATATTTAAAGGGAGAACATTAAAAACTTTTTAAATAGAATTTAATGAATTTTCTTTTTAATATAATAGAATAGGGAATTCGAACCACGAACCATGCAGATTTTCAATATTCAATAAGAAACCAAAATAATTCTAAATTATTTTTGTATTACCTGGTTTTCTTTGTCAATAATTGAGAATAAAAAAATATCTTTAAAGGTCGTCCCAATTTTACTCAAGAGTTGAAACATGAATGTCAAAACTTGCATATTGATTCAAATTTCCTTAATTTTCTTTACCATACAAGAATATGACATGTTTTCCTTCCTTCTTTTCTAAGTGAAACTTGTTTTCACATCATAATTCACTATTTAACTCTACAACCTTTGAGCAAAAAACATTTAGAACAAACAAAATGTGACCATATTTATTATATATACCACGTTTGTATTTGACACAATTAATGTTCTATGTGAATTTAGGTAGTCGCACAATTAGGATCTTGAGATGGTTTGTTATGTTTATTATATCTAAGTTTTCTCGAACTTCTCCTCATTCTTGTTTGCACCTATGTTCTAGATCGCAGGCTAATAGTCAATAAAATATACGTGACCATCACAATACAATTTGTTACACAATCGAAAATGAAGAATATAGAAACATAAAATAGTAAACAATCGACACAAAGATTTACTAATAGAGAATCGATACACAAATTTATGTGGTTCACTATAACGTGTTAATTAACTACGTTTACGAGACAGAGGAAGATCGAATTTATTGGAGACAATGTTACAAAATACAAAATAGTAGCATTTTTAAGGTTAGAAAGTGTATATAGAATTTATATAGAATACTTCTCTAAATTATAGGGTCATAATCATAAATAAATCATAAATAATTAACTATGTTAAATTTGAATTCAACTTAACTTTCGGGAGTATTATCTTCCAAAATCCTATACTTAATTATTTGAAGTGACAAATAACAGATTCAAAGTATTTTATGATAATAAAATATAACAGTTGTTACTTACCATTAAATATACGTTGGAAATACATCTAACCATATAAGATTATCAAAGGCAGCATTGTGTGAGTCTCCCTTCAATAATTCCTTCACAAACAAGAAAATCCCTATACGAATTGCTATTTATGGAAAGGGAATTAAAGTTTGGTCAACGAAACAAATTTATATATTTTTTTTAAAAAAAAGTCTTAAGAATTTGGACTCTTTTCAAAGGCACCAAGCCTATAATCAGCCAATTTAGTCTTATACGCCGCCGTTTTGTATTCCCACCAAGTGAATTCCTTGTACAAGCTTTCTTCTCCCTCTTCTAAAAGCTGCGGCAATGGCGTAATCTTTTCACTCAACGGCGGCCCCCCAAAGTAAATCATCGAAACTCTCTCTCTGTTCGGATCCGCCACCACTTTATGCTTCACACTTTTGAATCTTCCGTTAGTCATCACCTGCAGCGCGTCGCCGACATTCACAAAGAGGGCCCCGGCGTCCGGCGGCACTGAAACCCACGCGCCGTCTCTGAGGCAGATTTGTAAGCCGCTTGAGTTGTTTGATCTTAAAACCGATATGATTTGTGGGTCTGTGTGTTCTCCGAATCCAATCATGTTTCGTCCGCCCAAAGATTGCATTTCTGGACATGGCGGATAGTGGTTTACTCTGAAACAGCAATCTGCTTTCTCGTCGTTTAGAAGCTTGCTTATGCCGTTTCTTGGCTCCATTTTTAATCCTTCTGCTATTAATTCCACCACTTCACTGCTTAGCTTCTTCACCGCTCTCACATACTCTTCAGCCGCACAGCTGCAACAACATCCGCACAAATTAAAAAAAGGGAAACAAAAAAAAAAAAAAAAAAAAAAAAAAACGAAAACAGATTGTTCCGTTTTACAAAGATGAATAACGTATTGTGAACTTATAAAGACATGGGATTACGAAAAAAACAGAGTTCTCTGCTTTTTCTTGCAACTTACAGGAAAGAGTTTTGGGATAAAATGGGGAGAGGATTAGCGTTAAGGAGGAGATATTCAATCCAACCCTTATCGCCATTGGAGCCGATGTTTTTACAGCCATAGCCTAAAGGGTGAGGAGGGCGAGCTTTATCTTTCTCAGACTCTGAAAGTTTAAAAAAACAGAGGGATTCATCTTCGAGTTTAGTCATCAACTCGACAGGAACACGGTGGTTTACGAGCTTGAAGAAGCCGAATTCTTCGCAAGCTTTGATAATATGGGACTTGGCGTTTGGATCTGAGAGGTCAATTTCAGGAATATCGGCGAAGGAGGCGGTGGGTTTGCATGTTGATCGGAGAAGAGAATATTGGTTCAAATCTAATGTTGGCTGAGACAGAACAACCATGGCGGATTCTATGGATTTCTAAAAGATTGAATTCGAATTGGAGAGGATATTGAGAGGGAATTTAAGGGATTTTAATGGGAGAAGAATGAAGAACGAAACTCGGATGGAACCAGCGAAGAACACTTCGTTTGCTTGGTATTTATACCTTAGAAGGGGGACTCTGTTTCTATCTTCTTTACTTAAACTAACAATTATTTAGTCTACCAATCAGAAATTAAAATTTCAAATCATATCTTTTACAATTATTGTTTCAAATTCATAAATCATATGTACTAAGTTAAAATATAATATTTTATTGGAGGACTTTTATTTTTCCCATTTTTATGGTCACGTTTAAAAGAAATCTAAAATATATGCAAAACATGAAATCTAAAATATGTGCAAAACATTCTTTTCTCAATTTTTTCTTTATAAAACAAAATTTTAATTCTCTCTTGTCGTATGGTTAATGATGTAGGATGTATTTTTTAAAAAAAATATAATTAAAGGTAGGAAAATTTGAATTAAGGATTTTATTACTAACTCACTTATATACCAATTAAACTCTGAATGCGATGTACTTAAGTTAATTATTGTTCTACTCATATTTAAATTTTATTTTTTTTAGAATCATAACTATAAATGTTACTAAAAAAAACGCTAGAAGTCTTTTTGTTTATATATATATATAAGAACATTAGGAAGCTTTTTTGTTACTAATATATTATTTACTTTATGGTTGAAATTAATTTAATAGTTAGTTCATATATTATCAAAGGACACTTTTAGCCTATTTGTGTAATGCATGGACCTATCATTTTCTTATAAATAGTAGGATTTCATGGAAAATTCGAGTATATCTTGGTTCATTTTCCTATATTTGAAAACAACCCAATTACAATTTTAAAAATTGATGATTTAATTATGGATCTATAATTATTGAATTAAATATATGAATCATGTCTTGAATATAAATATTGTCTTCTCAGCCTTTTAAGAATAACTAATTCTTACATAAATGAATTTGGTTAAGTGATATTGGCACAACTTTTGTCTCTAAAATTCGAGAGACTAAGAATAAGAATAATAATCCTAATAATGAAAGTTCTCAAATTAATAAGTATGTGTGGTGTGTGTGGGGGGGGGGGGGGGGGGGGTTAATGTCAACAGTCAACCTACTTAGATCTTGTTCTTCTTGGCCCTCCTTTTACTCTTTTCCCCATTTTAATATTGTTATTCCTCTTTAAGTAAGAAAATTGCACGCCATGATTTGGAATAAAATAATTATATTTTTGTTAAAAGTTATTATTTTTCCTCTTTCGGAGATTCTTTTTATTAGGAATAAATTTTATTGAATAGTCATGAGATAAAATTTAATTTCATTTAGTTTAAGGTTGCATAAGTGCTAAAAGTAACATTGATAGAAATAATGTATTTATTGTATATTATTGTGTTTCGTTGTATTTTTTTTTTTTTATTTAGCAAAAGTTGTACATGATATTATTAACATAATTTTAATGAAACAGATTTGTTTTTTTTAGTTAATAAATTTATGGAAAAAATTTAAGTTAGAACGATAAAAAGAGTTAATTAATTAATAATAAAAGAACCAATTTGATTGGATAGTTAAGTATAAATATTATTAAAAAATGAATACATTGTATATATTATTTTTTAAGAAAAAATACTTATACAAAATTTAATTAATTTAATATTTTTTTATCCATAATAAAAATGAAATAAATAAATGTATGACTATGTATTTACTAATTAATTATAGTAAATTTATTTGAATCAATTAATTTCAATTAAATAATATAAAAACATGCTGTTTCGATAAAAAGATTAAAAAAATTTCTAAAGGTCCATTTAGGGAGATTTTTTAGGTCCCATTTTAAAACACTTTCGTTTTTCATTTTTTATTTTTGAAAATTAAAATTATTTTCTCTCTTTTTTCTTTTTTAATATTTGTATCTTTATTAAGTATAATAGTTGAATTCTTAGTCAAATTCCCAAAACAAAATCAAGTTTTTATGAGTTATTTTTTTTCTTTCTAATTTTCAATTTTTGACTTGGTTTTTTAAACTAAAAATAGGTAACTAAGGAAGACATTCGAGGTTGAAGGTAAAAGTAATGTTTATAGGCTTAATTTTAAAAAATAAAAACAAAAAACTAAGATCTCGATTGATAACTATTTCATTTTTTGTTTTTGTTTTTTAAAATTAAGCTTATAGATACTACTTCTACCTCCATATTTTTTCATTTGTTATCTACCTTTTACCAATAGTTTAGAAACCCAAGCTAAAATTTGAAAACTAAAAAAAAGTAACTTTTAGAAATTTGTTTTTGTTTTTAAAATTTGGCTAAGAATTCAACTATTGTACTTAAAAAAAGAATTTATGATAAAAAAAAATAGAAAGGAAATAGACTTTAGTTTAAAAAGAAAAAAATACCCAACGGATCTAAATAATTAATAATTTCAATTGCAATTAATATTGAAAATTTTCAATTAAGGACATAAAGGTTGTGATTTTGCTGTCAATGTCCCATAAATGAAACTAAATGCTTTACAGTTAATACTGACTTCTCCAAAGAAACTTATGCATTGGAAACTATGGTCCAATTGATTTCAATATTAGATTTTATCAAACAAGACAAATCTCTTCTCTACATAAAAACAATAACTTCTTTGTTACAATCCAAATGCAATATTTGACATTATTCTTCTTTCCTCTTACCATCTTTTTATAGTCAATTGAACTTAACGTTTTTCAACAAACAAATCGAGAGGTTTTTTTTTCTTCTTGAAAGACAAACTCAATTGGAGGTTCGAATTATGACCCACATGTTAAATACCAAATCATAAATAATAAATAAGTTAACGCTTTCTTTTTAAATAATAAAATTATTCAAATTCTAAGAAATCATCGCTTGAACTTTAGGGTGGAAAAATAGAAGGATAATCAAAATACAATCAATTGATTTTCGAGATTTTTAATTTAAAGATAGGATTTGTAAGACTAAAACTAAACTTACGTAGCAACGTATTAATTCTATCGGCTTACGAACATTTTAATCAAACAAAAACTACATCAATCCATGATTTAAAAATCAAATTATGTATAGTTCATATTTGTTCAAACTCGTGATTTAATAAAATAAAATGAAATAAAATAGGGCCGGTGGAGGACAATAAAGAATTGACCCAAAATGGCAAAAATAAGTGAATATGTAAAATAAATATCAACAAAGAAGCTTTGAATCCAACGGCAGTCAACATATAGGGTTATTAGAGTGCAGCTAGCAAAAACTAAATTAGGTCATTATATTGACTTGGGAGACAAGTTAGTGAAAATCAATGTTTATTGTTGGTTTCATTTCATATTAAATACTAGAAAACCATTCCATGATTTTAAAATTGTTGAAATTATTTTGATCACATTTAAATTTACGTTAAAATACACCTCTTCAAAATTACAATGTTTAATAATTTTATGCTTTTAGCCATATTTTTCTTACTATTAAATTTGATTCTTAAAGCTTTTTACAAATAATTTGAAAATGACAAAAGTGATTTTAACAATTTTAATATCATTCCCAAACATGCCATAAATCTATCAAGTCCATTGCTAGCGATTTTTTTTTTTTTTTGTTAGCATCCTTTGCAAATGTTCGGTACTTTTAGTATATAAGGCCACGTTTACACCAGTTGAAAGGTAATTCATCAATGGTAATGTACAAAGTGGGTCCTAGTTGATTACTTTTGTTGTTGTTTACCTGCTTTCCGAAATCATAATGAGATGTTGGACTCGACTTGAAATTTGTCATCAAACCATGTAATCTAATTGAAGAATGATTGATGCTCAATTTGATTGTGGTTAAAAATTATGTGAGACTCATTATCTATATTTTTTTTAATGTAACAGCACAAATATTATGAATTTGTCACATTTATTATTTCCTTTATCATTACTGTTTGGGTCAAGCAGTAACTGTAACATACATGTGATAAATTCATAATTTAGGTAAACGCGATCAAAAGTAATCCCATTCCTAATTCAGGCGTAAATGCAATAAAAAAACAATTCAATAGCGTTTGTGATTCAGGCCTATTAAGATTAATCAATCAATGAAATCTACTTCCGGATCAAATTTCATTAAAGTTTGGTAAAGTAGTCTATTACAGTTTGGTAAAGTGGCCTAAGTTATTGTTTGTAAAATGGTGCCATTGCTTTTTTTTTTTTTTTTTCTAACCGACTAGTTATGCTCGTAGATCAGGATAGGTACTCTTGGAAGTGTTTTGTTTAAGTTTGTACTTAAAAAAAATGGTCAGAATTATAATGTTTCCATTTTCCTTATTTCCTATTTTTTTAAAACTAGAAATAAAATATATATAATAACTATTTCTGTTTTTCGTTTTTTGAGAAAAAGAAATACAAACGAAATCTTGTTTGATAATTATTTCTTGATTTTCATATCCTTTTTCTTATTTTATGGTTTAAATATAATTAAATTATATAAATTTAAAAATATATATAACATGTATTAAAATATTATAAAAATTGTAAAAATTTACCTACAAATAATTTCTAATGCAAAACTAACAACAATAATACAATTATTGTTTCTATCTTTCAAATGTTGTTTAAATTTGATATGAAATATTATTTTTCACCCGAATCATTTGTCTTAAATGAAGTCAACTCAAATTCAACTCAATTATATTATTATGTCAATATCGTGGTTGTAAAATATTAAAATGAAGCTATATGAATGTCTTAGTAGACAGAATTTATATGTCGTAAAATTCTAACGAATGTCAAATGTACTCAAATATAAAATAGTTAAATTTAAAATAATATATATACGTACATATTCTAAAATTTAGAAATCAAAATTCAAAATAATATATAAATATACATATTGAAAATTTTAAATTTGAAAAGTAAAATAATATATAAATCTAAATATAGAAAAACTCAAAATTTAAAATTTAACTAACATATAAATATAAGAATTATTTTCAAATTTAGGAAAATCAACCAAAATATTTACAAATACAACAAAATTTTATTATGTATCTGCAATAGACCACAATATACTATTATTTGTATCTATATGATAAACAAAGATAATAATCTATTGTGGTATATCGCAAATAGACTGTGATATTTTTTTTTATTATTTATAAACATTTTTAGTAATTTTTTTTATTTAAAATAATTTTTCAAAATATAACTGAATAAATAAATAAGAATTGAAAGAAAGAAATATAGCAAAATTAATGTAAAAAAAATATAAAGCCTATAATTGACTTACCTGGGAAATGAACCTACAATCTTAAAATTCAAAGTTCAAAATAAACTTTAAAACCAACGGCCAACTGGAGATTTTTTTTTTTAAATGTGAAACAATATTATATAAACCAGAAATAAAATAGAGAGAAACTATTTTTTTTTTAGTTTTTCAAATTTAACCCTATTTTCAAAAATATTTTTCAAATTTTAAACGAATGAAATTGGAACCGTTATCAAACAAATCAATTTTTTTTTAAAAAAAAATGAGAGACAAAAACAGAAATAAGAAACAAGAATGTTATCAAACGAGCCTAAATCACTGCAAGAAAATACCCCTTTTTTATGCTTAAAATTGCCAGAAAATGATAAAAAACGTGTCGGGAGATCAACCCTCGATGACAAACTACTCGTCAGGAGTTTGGTCGATATATGTCCGTTGGGAGAACATCTCCCGACGCGACAACTGTTGAGTTGTATGTCCTAAAACTTGCAATTTGTAATTTAAACGTATTCTATTATCAATAAAGATGTTATTGACGTTTATTTAATAAAATTGTTATTGAATATGTGAATTGCACTTGTAAAGTCTCCAATAAACTAAAGATCCATGGCTATTATATGAATACATGAACTTTATGTAGAGACATAAGAGTGGGTACTTTATTCTGGTAACACTATCGGATGTGACCCACTCTGTAGTTGTTACAATTTGTTGTAAAGTGCTACAAACAAAGTGATCTTGATTCGTTCATGTATTGATATGAGAAGTGGGGGCGTTCTATGCAATGAGTTTGCATAAGATCGGACCAAGAATTAAGCCACTCTTACTTTATAACGATATTTACTGTTTAAGACTGACTATTTCAACTCGCTTATCTTTATGCCATCTCATGCTAGAAGCACCTTCTTTCGATGCAAACAATCGCTTTAATCTTGGCATCAATGGAAAATGACATAATACCTTATGTGGGATTTTTTTTCTCTTACCATCATTAACTTTGTACCGAGACTCACCATAAACTGAGCATTATTGTAAATCTGTAAATTCTTTCCAATACAATACACAATCATTTTTGCACGCATGAATAGACTCATAACCTAGGCCTGAGTAACAGAATTTTCGCTTAGCTTCATAAAAGGTTGTAGGTATAGCAGTGTCGGCTGGAAACGCTGCTTTTAACAATTCTAACAACATGTCAACCGATTTGTTACTCCATCCGTTTAGAACTTTAATATGCATTAACTTCAATAAAAAGTTCAAGGATGAAAGTTGCGAACAACTAGGGTATAATTCATTACATGCTTCAACTATTAAATCCTCAAATAAGTTTGTTGTATCTCTTTCATGAACATTAGAGGACAATCATTATCAATCCTTGTTTGGACTCTGGGACTAAAGTTGTCGTAACCGCTCCCGGCTCAAGCAAAGATAATTTAATTTTTACCAATCCAAGACTTATACGACAAACATAATAAAATGGTAAGATTGTGGTTAAATCTACAAGGAGACTGTTGAATTAACTTAGACCAATTTATAAATTAAAAAAAAAAAAAGAGTTTTGATGGTTCTTGATTTTGTTTATAAATTAAATTAAAAAAACACAAATGGAGAAAAATAAATAAGAGTTAGCACAAAAAAAGGTTGAATCAAATTGAGTAAAAATCTTTGGATTAGTTTATATGTTTTTTATTTTCTATCATTAGATACTAGTTAATTTCTCCAATTATGTGAACTCCTCAACCGATTAGAAATTCTAATAGCTCAATTAGCCAATTTTAATAAAAATCTTAATCAACACTAATTCAATTTAAAAATTTTCCTTCTCAGCGACATACAAGTTAAAACTGAAAAGCATTAAGAAATGGTTCAATTCTCGAGACACACTACAAGCCGGACAACCGTATCTTATAGCATGATTTATTTAGGAAGGATTATACTATGGCATACATGAATTTGGCTAGAAACAGTCTAGACCCTAAATATACAATCCTAATGCGTGCAACTTAATCAATCAATTATACACAGGCTAGAATGATTTTGCATACAAGAAATTCAATAAATTAATTTTTCAGAAAAATTCATCGAAATTCTATTATCAATAAATCAAATCCACTCAAAGGGTCCACAACAATGGACTAAATTAAAATAGTAAACTTCAAGAATTAAAATATACAAACTATCCCAAGAAAATTATCTAGTCTCTGCCAATAAGAGCGTAGCTCAACTGGCATAGTATTTGTACTATCGACCTCGAGGTTCTAACGTCGCAATGATGCATCCAACGCTTGCTTTCGTTGCAGCGTTGCAACGCTTGGAAGGGGCGTTGCAACGCTGAGTGTTTTGTCTTACTCGTTGAATGACCCAACTTCGGAGCTTCACGCTTGTGAAGAGCATTGCAATGCTGAGTGTTCTGCCAAAAACTTGGTGCTCGAAAACTCGATACTCACTGCTTGTTTACTCGGTGCTCAATGCTTGCTTACTTGGTAGAGTTTTACTCAATAATACTCAGCAACCCTTTACTCAATAATACTCGATGGCAATTTGGTAATTTCAACTCCTTTGAAGTCCGGATGCTTAAATCAACTCCAAATTGCTTCAGATTAACCTCATTCGACTCCAAATTGCCAATCCTACCTCATGATTGCTTGGTACCTACAAAATAAAAAAATAAACACGTAAAATCTGATAACGAGCCCGAATTAAACTAGGAATAATAGCTCTTTTTGAGAGCTAACAATCCCTTCTTCATTTTCAATTGGAACTTGTAGATCGTTTATAAGATTCAACATTTTATTTTCTTCAACAACATTACACTCTATGTTAGTTTCTTCATCATTATGTATTGAATAAGTTGTATGTCTTTCAAAACCTCTAGATAATTACTACTACAAAATTCAATGTACACTACACTTTTATTTAGACATAAGACTATGGTTTTTTAGAAACCAATGGTCTAATGTTGTAGAGAATAAACTAAGCACAGTCTAAATTAATCCACCCATCTACCACACAAATTAACAACCGTGGTCTAAAAATATGTTATAGACGAAACGACTTTGCATCATGGTCAATAAAAATCATGGGGTAAAATTAACTTTGCACCATGGTCAATAAAAACCATGGTGTAAAATTAACATTGCTGTCAGTAAAAACCATGGTGCAGAAATTAACTTTGCACCACAATAAAAAATCATGGTCTAAAATGTAACTCTGCACCATGGCCAAGGAAAAACGATGGTGTAATGATTAAATTTGCATCATAGTCAAGAAAAATCATTGTGTAAATATTAATTTTGCATCATGGTCAACAAACTATGGTGTAAAAATTTACTTTGTACCACGACTAATAAAAATTATAGTGTAATAATTAACTTTACACCACACAGTCAATAAAAATCGCAGCATAAAAAGTAACAATACACCATAGTTAATAAAAATTATGGTGTAAAAAATGTACACTATAGACATAAAAAAACGTGGTGTAAAAATTAATTTTACTCTGCAGTCAATAAAAATCATGGTGTAAAAATGAATTATACCCTATAAGCAATAAAAATTGTGGTGTAAAAATTAATTTTACACCACGGTTTATAAAAGTCATAGTATAAAAATACCTTATCAACTATAAGTATATAAAACTATTGTCTAAAAATCAAACGTATACCATGGTCAATAAAAATTGTGGTCTAAAAGTCACTTTACTATCATTAACCATAGAAAGTCTAATATCAACTTTCTATCACAACAAATGTGAATTGTAATCTATAGTTAGATTGTGCTGTTTTACTTTAAACTATAATTTATTAATACCATAGTTGAATATATATCTTAATACTATACTTAAAAAATACTGCGATTGAAAATTAACATTTGCACATACAAAAAAATATTCTCTAAATGATAATTTTATGTGAGACTAATATTAAATTTATTGATTAAAATAGTTGTCGTATATTTTCAAATATTTGAACTTTTTTCACTTAAAAAAATCCCACCCATTGTAAACAAACATAAGAAGAAAAAGAAAAGGAAAACAAGCGAATGGGGGTGGTGTTGGATTTACCCATCGTTCAACCCATTTCTTTTACTAAAAATAGGTGTTTTTATATATTATTTAAAACTACAACCAAGAAATTTGGAACAACTATCTTCTGCCAATACTCTACGGAATTAGAAATCCATCTAGTAATTTTTTTTACAATGTCATCTAGTAAATCTCTTTAGCCTTTTGATGTTTAACGTTGATCAACATTGTTTGTGATAGTTGGATTAGCAATCTCTCAAGTCTCCGATTAGTCATTCAACATTAATCCACTTTGCTCAGGTTTTTCTCACTATTATTTAGATTCTTACTTCCTCTAATAGTTGTTTAAATTGATTTTTAAATTCTAGTTGTTGGGTCTAATTATTCAACATTTTTTTTTTGTTGTTGAAACATGTCATTAGCATTTGGTATACATTCTTATTTTTTTTAAGTATCTTTTTTAATAGGCACAAATTAAAAAATAATATATCTTAAACATGTTTTTGAATTTGGTTGTTTTGTTGTCTCATAATAGGAGAACCTCATTTTTTCTCTAAAGACGGTATAGTTTCTTCTTTATCCTAACACGATAACTTATTATGATGCTAGTTTTTCTTCTAGTTAGAATTAGAATATTGTAACTTTTCTTTATTTCAATGACTTTTTCAATTATTTATCCTAATAAACTTGTTATGATGTGTATTTGTCTTCTAATTAGAGTTAGAATATTGTAACTTTTAGTTATTTCGAGAACTAAAAGAATTAATTATCACATTTGCAACCTATAAAGCAATTCATTGTATCACTTTTAAGGCTACAATTTTTAATCTTAAAATCTCTAGTGGTATGGTGAGATAGTTTATATAAGTTTTTACTTTAGATTAAAAATTTATTTAGAAAATGTTAATTTGAAGACACTTCAAAAGTGAAATTAAAGTTTATTATGAGCACTCTATTCTTAAATTCCATAATCGTGGTTGAGAAGATGAGAGTAATTATGAGAATTTAAAATTCTATATTTTAACATTTATCTTTTGTTCATTTTCTTTCAATTTATCAGGCTGAAAAAGGACACATGCTCAAGTTAAGATTGTTGAAGTACACAATGAGTGGGAATAATTTCTTCAAAAATACCTTTATGTAGAAAATGATGTATAATAGTTTTAGTTGGCTCAGTAGGTTTAGTGCTTTCTTAAGTTATTGTATTCTTATCTTTCATTTATGTATATAATTTGATTGAATTTTAATTTATTAAAGTTGAACTTTTTCGTGTGAATTGAAGATTTCATTTAATTGATATAATTTGGATGAACTATTGGTTTATAACACAATTGATGTCAACAGTAGTCTGTAGTGATAGACCACGACTATTTTTTGTTTGGTTTATTAATATAGACTATAATTATAGTTAGTTTTATCAATAATGATCACGGTTAACGTAAGTTATGATCTATACTATAGACCACATCTAACATCAGCCATGATCTATGACCATATAGACCATGGCTAATATTAGACGTGGTGTATAATATAGACCATGGCTAACATTAATCATAGTATATACTAGACTACACTGGAATACACCATGGTCACAAACCCGTAATCTAATCCAAGAAACCATGGTCATATGACCATAGTCTATATCAAATTTTGGAGTAGTATAAGTTGACTGGTTTTCCATGATATGCCCATTCACAGTATGAGAGGATATTCCATATGTTAGTAGATCATGTCGCTCCACGCACTCTAATGACTCTCACCTTGAATTCATACAATTCTTATCTGGGCATCTTGTTCGTCCGAAATTATTAACATGAAACTTCACCACTTCTAAAAATTGGAATACTCCTTCTCTATACTCGGTCGATAACTTATTTCTAAACTTTATCCGTTTTTATTCATCCTTAAAAACAAACCTTTTCTGATCAAACTTGTAATCCAAAAAAAATTATAACCTGTGTTTATTCCAAAATTAAGAATTTGATCAACAAAAAACTAAACACGGAAACACTATCAAATGAGGTCTAAATAGTTATTAAACATAATTATTAACTATATAAATACTACACTATTTTCATCATAGAACCTCGTCTTATTGATTAAAGAGAAAATGAGTTAAAAAAATTTGATTATTCAATATTGTTTGGTGACTACAACATTTAAGTTTAGACAACACGTTAAATATGACTACAATCAATGAAAATAAGACTTAAACATTATTGATTAGTTTTCATAATGGTGAACAATACTCAAAGATTTAAGAATAGATTTAAAATAGAGATATGTTTGATAATTTTTTTTTATTAAGATGTAATTAAAGAATGTACAAAATGTGCATATTTAATTTTTTGTTATTGAGGGTATTTATGACATTTGCAAATTAATTAATTAATTTTTATTTTATTTTATTTTATTTTTTTAGTATTGTTTAATTTGTTAATTATCCCATTCTAAAATATTTGATTTGATTCTCTTGAAATTCGATTTATAATACAAGTGTGTTCAAATAAAAGGTTAACAACTTATTAAAAAGATGGCAAGAAAGCAAACCCAACTTTTAAAAAACAAAAAGCAAAAAAAAAAACGTAATTAAACGAGAACTAAGATAATAACTAATAAGTAAAACAGGTAAGAAATTTTCTTATAAAAATTTGGACAACCAAGCCAAGATTATTAATAAATAAATATGTTTAAAATTTTAAATTAACTGAAATGCCTATTTATTTGAATAAATAATTAAAAAATAAATATAGTTTCTTTGCTTCTTCTTCTTCTTCTTCTTCTTTTTTTTTTTTTTTTTTTTTTTTTTTTTTTTTTTTTTTTTTTTTTTCTTTCCAACTGAAATTTAATACCAAACACAATGAAGTAATCGAATTCCTGCAGAAGCATGTGAACGCCTTACATTTAGACAATCGATTTTTATGGAAACAAAAACAGTAAAATAAAATATGTATTTGTAAGATAAACATTCAAACAAAACTATAAGTATGCTAGAAAAGAAGAAGAAAAGAAGAAATCAAAAGTCACCTTTGTTAATTCTTCTAGCTTTCCTCTTCCACCGTTATCAATGATCTCGAACTTCTCCAATGAAAGACACCACCAACAAAGTTACCTTGCTATTCTCTAGGATTTCAAAGAACTTGGAGATGACCTCCAAGAACTTTTGAGGAGGAAAATGGTAAATAATTTTTAGAGAGAAGTTAGAGAGAATGTAGAGGCTTGGAGGCTAGGTTTTTTGTGTAATAAAAACCCCTTCTCCTAAATAGGCTATAAGGATATGTTTATATGGAGAAGGGTTAATACTTAGTGTTAATTAATTAAATAACCTTTATTTAATTAATTGGCCCATTAATTAAATAATCATATATTAAATCCTATTTAATATACATTTAGTTAATTGTTATAAATATCATATATTTATACTAACCTTCAATCTCCATTATTTCTTAATCAATTAATTAACCATTAATTAATCAATTAAATAACTATATTAAATCAGATTTAATATGGAGTTAATTAACATGTAAATATCACATATTTATATGTGTACATCTCTTTAAATCTAATTCATATAAATATAATATTTTAATCTTATTCAAATATATCTCTCTTATATAATTTAGATTATATAACATATCTATGATTAACCTTTATATATTAATCTCATTGATATAAAATTTCCTCATTTGATTTGAACAATTTAAATCATTAATCATTACTATCCTTTAGTGAGCTAACAAGGAGACCATATGGACCTATAGATTAGAAGTTTCAATGATATGAGATTAATTAATTAAACTCCTTTAATCCAATTAATCAATATTCATTAACTACCGATCACTCCACTAAAAATCGATAGCTGCACTCTTGACACTATAGATATATTTCTGTGTCCATGGATATAACCAATCAATAGAGCGATGACCCTTCACAAATGTTCATAACTACAGTTGGGACAAAATATCGTTTTACCCTGCAGTTACATCTAACTCCTTAAATACCCCTGATTCCTCTAATGAACAAATAGTTTATGTCCAACTATAAATTAACACCTCTCAAGCCAGTGAGAGGTTGAGGCCTTATTGTTCAAGATCTGGAACCAGCTATTACGGGAGCAATTTATCGACTTTTCCAAGGAATGAGAAGGAGTGAATTTCATCTTGTGTAGCTATGTTCTCAGCTCCCTAGTCAGAAAAATACCCAAAATGGTGGACTTATTGGGCCGACTATCATGGTCACTCTCACCCATACAGATCAAAGAACCGTGTCATAAATAGAAGTTCACAACTCATTAAGGATTAAGGCCACCTATGGTCATCCTAGTGAAATATTAGTTTCTTGAAGTAACGGTGTTATAAAGAGAAACTAATTATTTCATGGTTCGGTCTATGTATAAACTTCTTTATATAGGATACCCACACTCACATGTCTTTACATGAACAATATGGTTCATATTGTTTATAACACTTACATCTCATGTAACAATTACAAAGTGGGGTGTATCCGTAATGTTACCAGGATAAGGCACCCAACCTTCATCTATTTACTAGACCTTTTAGGTTATTACTTGAACATGAACCATCTTTATGTCAACCACATACTGTTCAAGTGACATCATATAACCTTGGATCTTAGTTTATTGGATTGAATTGATGCTATCTAAATGTCAAATAAAATATCTCTAATTTTATTTGATAAATAATTTATGTTAACAAAACTACAAACCACGAGAAACACTAGATTTAGGACATCAATCCCAAAACATAAATTATATTTTTTTAATCGTTTTTTAGGGGAAAAAAGTGATTATCAAAGAAGAACGTAAACAGATAAATAAACTCTAAATTGGTCAAGATTAAGCCTTGCAAATGAAGAGAAGGAACAAAATATCCATAAAATAAGGAACAACCACTGAGCTACATTTCAAAAAGACAAAAATAATTATAAAGGCAACAATTTCTTTTGCTTTTTTCTCTTTTCTTTCTCACCGATAAAAACGATGGCACAGATTCAACAAACAAAAAAATAGAAATAAAATTGCAACAAAAACAAAGTAATATTTTTCACGCAGCCAAATCTAACCTTCCTTATTCATTTTCATACCATTGGTCTTTCTTCAACACTCAGACCCTTTGCTCTGATTTCACTATCAAAATCCCTAAATAAACCCTGATTTCACCATCAAAATACCTTAAACACAACCATGAAAGAGAGAGAGATTACCTGATGACGAGGAAATGGGACTTTGGAGAGGTAGACGGAGTTCAACGGTGTCCGACGACGATATGACGTTTGATATGCTACGACAACGACATGCTGATTGACGATGTGAGGGGATTTGTGTTCGAATGGAGAGGAGAGGCAGAAGACAAAATTGAATTCGAGGATGAGGGATTTCAGATATGATATATCAGGGTTACTAACTCCCGACGGATATTATGTAGCTTTCAAGAGTTAGTACTAACTCCTAACGCTTAAGATTACTCGTTGGGAGATATGCACATATCTCCTGATGACGAGGAAGAGTCTTTGGGAGTTATGCATAACTCCTGATGGTTAATTTGTTGGGAATGTCCTAGAACTCACAGTTCGTAAATTTCTTGTTAAACATTCTATTTATCAATAAAATATTATTGAGTATTTTAGTCAATAAAGTTGTTGATATTGCATTCTATTATGAAAATTCAATAAACATATCCATGGCTATAGTATGAATACTTTAACTTTATGTGGTGATATAAACGGGATCAAGTTAATAATATATAGCCTTAATGGTCTATAATATATAGATGAAATTGGGTATCTCATCCTGGTAACACTATTGGATGCGGCCTATTTTGTATAGGTAATACAAATAATGTGATCCACAGATCATTCAGGTAGAGACATGTAAGTGGAGGCATCCTATGCAATAAGTTTGCATAAAGACTGGACCACGAAATAGTCATTTTTCTTTATAACGACCGTTTACTGTTAAAATTGACTATTTCATACTAAAATAACCTAGGATAACTCGATCTTAATCCTGAGATAGCTATGAACTCCTGTTTATTCGAGATTTTCATTTGATCTGCACGGGTGAGAGTAGTCCAATAGCACTGCTTAATAAGCCTTCCATTTTGGGGATAAGACCGGATAGATAGCTGGGGACATAGCCCTGCGAAATGGAATTCACTCCTACCCGTTTTAGGGTTAGCGGATAGTTTGTTCTTTTAAGTGTTGATTCCAAGTATTGAACAAATAGGACCCCACCTTCTCATGATAGAGAGGGACAAGATTCATAAGTAGTATTAAGAATCAATTGTCCATTAGAGGGTCAGTAGGAACTTAAGGAACAATATGTATTTACATGTGTAAAATGATAATTTTGATCCAGCTGTAATTACGAACGACCTGTGAAGGATCGACTTACTGATTATAGTTTACATGGACAGAAATACATCTATAGTGAGAAGAGTGCAACTATTGAGCTACAGTGGTGTGTCTTGATAGTTAACGAATAGTAATTAATTCGGTTTAAAGAATTTAATGAATTAATTACAAATTGTTAGAGCTCATGATCTGTAGGTTCATTAGATCCCTCTACTAGCTCATAAATTGGAATAACAAATTGAGTATTGATGTATGAAATTAGAGTTATGAATTTGAAAATTTCAAATTAAATTTTAGAGTTTTCAATTGATTGTATATGATACAATTAAAAACTTTTAATTTAGTTGAAATTAAACGAAATTGGAGAATCAATTAATATTTAAATTACGATTTAAATATGAAACTGAATCATATTGGCGAAATTTTTGTTTTATTAATTTAATATTAAGATATTAAATTAATTTTCTATTAATTAAAAGGTTTAATTAAAATAAAAATAGTTTTATATAAATAAATTTTATAAAACAATTTAAATAAAATAGTTTTATTTAAAATAAAAATCAATTTTAGAAAAATTGATTATAAAACTAAATTAAAGAGAAAGTGGAATTTTCCAATTTTGGAAAAATCCACTATCTCTTTAAGTGGTAAATCACCAAATTTCATCAAATTCTTCAATATTTCTCTAAGTATGAGCTGCCCTACATGTAACCCTACTGTTTTACATGATTTCAATCTATATATACATGTTTCATGCAGAAAGAAAGATAAGAATTCTGAGTTTACTTACTGAAGTGCTAGAGAATTGAAAACCTAAAAAACCCACCTAAATTCATCCTCAATTCAGCTTAATTTTTGTGTTTCCACCTACATTCCTTCTTGAGCATAGTGGAAAAGATCTTGATGGTGGTCTTCTTGAAGAATCTAGCTCAATCTTGGTGAAATTCTGCTGAATTCGTGGAAGACATCTTCAAAGGTAATGTTTGTTTCAAACCCTCTTCTGAATGTCATATGAATAACATATTTAAAACTCAAACTAAATGTTGTTTAAGTGCTTATTGATTCTGAATTCTTACGGTTCATGTTATATTACTCCTTCATAATTAGCCCGTAAAGAGTTATGGATCACTCCCGAAAATTTTTGTACGACGTCCAGAGATATTATATCTCTCAATGATTGTACTCCCGATGGTTATTTTTAGCGTCGGGAGATTGTCTTTTTTGTAGTGATTTTTTTTTGGAAAAATGCTTTCAGGGTAGATTTTTTATTCTACAAGAAATAAGGTTGGAGGATCGGACCTCTTAATTGTTGGAGTTAATGTCCTAAATCGAGTGTATCTTGTAGTTTGTAAAGACATATTATCTATCTAATAAAATAAGAGGTATTTTATTAATGTTAGCATTAATTCAATCCAATAAACTAAGATCCAAGGTTTATGAAACTTAAAAATGTATGTAGAGACATATAGATGGATCATGTTTAAGTAATAACCTAAATGGTCTGTAGTAGATGGATAAGGTTGGGTACCTTTTCCTGGTGACACTACGAATATGGTCTGCTTTATAGATGTTACAATTGTTGTAAAGTGCTGTAAATGATATGATCCTGATCGTTCATGTGGAGACATGCGAACGGGGGTATTCTATACAAAAAGTTTGTATAAGACCGGACCTCGAAATGAATGGTCTCTTTATATAACACCATTGCTAGATGAGACTTCCATTTAACCAGAATGACCATAGGTGACTTGACCTTAATCCTAAGTGAGTTGTGAACTCCTGTCTATGAAGGTAATCCTTTGATTTGTATGGGTGAGAGTGGCCTTGTTAGCTAACTCAACAAGCTTACTATTTTGGGGACTTGTTCGAGTAAGGAGCTGGGAACACAACTACACAAGAAGAAATTCACTCATTTTCCGACTTTAAGGAAAGTAGATAAATTGCCCCCTTAATAGTTGATTCCGGGTCTTAAACATTGAGGCCTCAACTTCTCACTGGCCCAAGAGGTGTTAGTTTATAGTTGGACTATAAACTATTTGTTCATTAGAGCGATCGTATTTTGATCCAACTATAATTATGAGCAATTTGTGAAGGATCGACTCACTGTTGATTGGTTATATCCATAGACATAGTAATAAATCTACAGCACGAAGAGTACAACTATCTGTCTTTAGTGGAGTGACTGGTAATTAATGAAAATTGATTAATTTAATTAAAGAGTTCAATTAATTAATCTTATATCATTGGAGCTTCTAATCTATAGATCCATAAGGTTTCCTTATTAGCTCACTAAAGGATATATAAGAGGAATGATTTGAATTGTTCAAATCAATTGCATATTAATGAGATTAATATAATATGATTAATTATATTTGTGATTTATAATTAAGAGAGAAAAATATTTGAATAAGATTCAAATATTAAAGAGATGTATACATATATATGTGATAATTATACGCTGATTAATTTTATATTAAATATGATTTAATATAGTCATTTAATAGATTATTAATGGTTAATTAATTAATTAATTAATTTCTTAGAATTAGAGATAAATAAACATGTGTAGTTTATTAATTAATTAATTATATTAAATTGGATTTAGTATATATGGTTATTTAACTTTTGGACTAATTAATTAAATAAAAGTTATTTAATTAAATTAGAACTAGAGTAGGAATAGGAAAGACTAGGAGAAGAGGGTCACCCATCCTCTCTATAAATAGGTCTTCATAGCCCATGTTTGTGGCACAGTTGAATTGTAAATTTTGAATCCTAATCTACTACTACTTCTCTCAAAGTCTCTCTTCTTTTCTCCTACCACTTCTTCTTCTTCCAAATTTTGGAGACCACACATCCAATTCTTGGGATCCTATAGAATAACAAGATTTCACTTACGGTAGTGTCCATTGATCATTGAAGAGACGTTCCGGAGAAGACACAGAAGGAATCATGAAGAGGTTTGGAATCTAAAAAGGTAAGGTTTAGCTCTTTCTCTTTTCTTCTCTTAAATGCATGCTAATCTTGATTGTTTATCCATTATGTAATTATTTTTTATACCATATTTTTTTATGTAAAATAAAAAATAAAATTGCAAGGCGATAACACGTTTCTGCTTGATATTTGATCTCTTTATTAACATCGAAGTTGGTAGTTCATACTTGATATTAGTTAAAGTATGCTCATTTTTTCAAATCATTTAAATAGTTGGTGAGTTATATTTCTATTCATATTCTCAAATCTTTTCATAGATTTTTTTTAGTACAATTTTTTTTAGTTCATATTTTTTCATAGATTTTGCTTTTGAAGATTATTGTCTGGGACATAACTACTCGTTGAGTGCATTCATCACTACAAAATGATGGAGATCTTCAAGTTGGTGGAGGAATCAAGAAGCTCAACACTCAGAACATTCATCACTACAAAATGTTAGTGACCTTCAAGTTGTTAGAGGAATCAAGAAGCTCAACACTCAGAACTATAAACACATGGTCCACATGCATGAAGTCGTATCTCCAAGGCCAAGACTTGTGAGATGTTGTAGGAGGCACTGAAGTTAATCCGCCTGAGGATGTTGCTGCTTTGAAGAAATGGAATTTCAAGGCAAGTAAGGCCATGTTTGCAATCAAAACTACAGTTGATGTAGAAATGTTGGAGCACATCAATATAATGGAGACACCAAAGGTAGCATGGATGGAGTTCACATTCAACCAATAGAAGCTACTTTGATTTTATGCATTGTAAGTACATTAATTTTTGTAAATAAACAAGAAAGTTCATGATAGAAATAGAAATAGTGTTTTAAGAACACAACCTTTGATGAATCCTCAAATTGCTCCAACTCTCCACGAATTTCTTCTTCAAACCTTGAAGTAGACTACCACAACAACCTTCTCTACTATTCTCAGGCCTTAGATTGAGCGGTGAAACCTAAATTGAGAGATATTTTTTAGGTGAAGTTGGAGAGTTTAGAGAGAAAAAACTGACACAATATTGCCTCTCAATATTCAATTTGCACGAGAACTTTTTTCTGAAAATATATCACATATATATTGAATTTAATCATGCATTTCATTTTGATGAGAAATTGACACTCAATTTTTCAATAAAATGCTTGTTTAGGTGTTAAGTAATTGGATTAAGTGGGAAAATCCCACTATCCAATTTCCCAAATTTCCAACTTTTAATTTTAACTAAATTAAATTAGTTTAGAAATTTAATCCATTTTAATGAATTTTCAATTTAATTCGATCAAATCACATTAAATTGATTAAAAGAGAAAATTTGAATTTTGAGAAAACAAAAACATAATTTCAATAATTAAACAATTTAATTAACCAATTAATTTAATATCAAATATTAAATTAATAAAACACCTATTTTAAACTGAAGGAACTCTTATCCAAGAGAATCCATGAGCGAAAGCAAGATCTTTCTAAGCCCATTGTGAAAGAATTAAAGGCATTCACAAACATATAGAATAGTTATACATCTTAGAACAAATTATAACATGCTTTAGAAAAATAATAACAAAAGGAATGAGAGACATACCTTTGAAGAACCTTCTTCTACAAATCAGTTGCTCTCATGAAGACTTGGACAACAACCTCTCATTCAGATTGCCTAGCCAATCACTAGTAATCACAAATAGTCTTCTCCTTAAACAAGCACCCTACAACATCACCACTTGACAACTTTGGTATTCTCGAAGTGAGAATCTAGGAGGTGTGGGCTCTGTTGTGAATTTAGTTGAGGGATGGAGGAAGGCAACGATCAAACTATACGATCAAGCAAGTGGGAGAAGGCACTGTCTATCAGATAGACTGCGATGCTTGATCATTTAGTAAACCTCGGTTGGTACACGATCGTTTAGTAAAACACGCTTAGCACGTGATCGTTTAGTAAAAGGCGATTTACACGATCATTTTGGCACTCGCTTAGAAGGTTATCGTGTAGTCCCTCATCTACTAAACGATTAGTAAAGCTCTTAATCAAACGATCTCTAACAAAATGAAAACACTTTTCATTTTATCTTTCAGTTATGAAATAACCTCCCACTTTCATGGTTAATAGAGAAAATAACCAACCACAATTATCTCATAATTGTTTTAATTATAAATAAATATAATAACTAACTTATCATATTATATTTATAACCTATAGTTTTAATATCACATCATATGTAATATTTAAACCATAGTTCCTTTCTCCTTTATTCAATATAAATTACATTTATATCAATTCCTCCAATTAATGTATCTCATACATCATATCAATTTTATCAAATATAATTGAATTATATCATATATAATCAAACTCCCTCTTGTTAATTTGAACACTTCAAACTAACCCAAAAACTGATTCTCAACTTGAATCCATTGAGTTACCAAGGGGACCTTATGGACTTGTAGTTTGAAGCTCCAATGGTACGTGAATAACTGACTAAACTCTTTAATCACAAGATCCACCATCCGTTAACTGTCAGGCACTCCACTAAAAATCGATAGTTGTACTCTTCTCACTACAGATATATTTATGTGTCCATTGAATATAACTAATCAACAATACGATAACCCTTTACAGATCGCTTCTAAGTATAACTGGGCCAATTTACCGTTTTGCCCCTGTAGTTACATCTAACTCCTTAAGTACTACTGATTCTTCTAATGAACAATACATCATAGTCCTACTATGAGTGAATACCTCTCGGGCCATGAGAAAATTTGTGGCGCCACATCGTTCAAGTCCTAGAATCAGTCCTGGATGGAACAATCTATCTACTTACCCCTGCTTCGAGAAATGTGTGAATTCCATCTTGTGTAGCTGAGTTTTCAACTCCTCAATCAGACGAATCCCCAAAGTGGTAGGTTTGAGTCTGCAATCTTGCTACTCGCACCCATGCAAATTAAAGAACCGCCTTCATAGGCAAGATTTCCCAATTCACTCAGAATTATGGTCATGGTACCTATGTTCATCCTAGTGAAATGAAAGTCTCTGTCATGAACGATGTTATACAACGAGACTAAGCACTTCGTGGTCCGGTCTTATATAAACTCCTTTGTATAGGACATCCCCGCTCGCATGTCTCCACATGAATGATCAGGACCAGACCATCTATAGCACTTTACAACACTTGTAACATCTACAAAGCGAGTCGTATCCGTAGTATCACCAGGATAAGATTTCTCTCTTTTATCCATATATTACAGACCATTTAGGTTATCACTTAAGGCATGATCCACTTGTATGTCTCCACATACATGCTTAAGTTACAACGATAACTAGGGATCTTAGTTTATTGGTTTGTGGTAAATGAAATTAAAATATCTCATATTTCATATACAACAGTGAAGAAAATATCTCATATTATTACATCACAATCGTTTATTCAAACAGGTGTTTACAAACTACAGAACCCTACGAGATTTAGGGCATCAACCCCAACACAAACATGAATTACTATTCATGTAATTAATATTTAAATCATATTTAAATATTTTCAACTCTCCAAAACTGAATAATTTGTTAATTAAATATTTATTATATCGAATATAATAATTGAAACCCTAAATCAATTTTGAAAATTTCAAATCCTCTCAACACGCTATTCTAAGGTTTGATCTTTTTAGGAGTTAATAAAGGGACTTGATGGACTTATAAATCATGAGCTTTATCGATTTAAGATTAATTGATTAAACTTTTTAAACCGAATTAATCAATATTCGTTAACTACTGAGACACTCTACTATAGCTCAGTAGTTTCGCTCTCCTAACTGTAGATATATTTCTGTCATAATTTCCGTTTTACCCCTGTAATACATCTTGCTTCTCAAGTCTCCACCGATCCTCTAATGAACAATTGGTTTATGGTCGTACCAATAAACGAGTCTTTCTTAGCCATAGAGAGGATGAAGCCCTTTTATTGAAGACTAGAAGTCCGTACTTAAGGGAACAACCTATCTACTAACCGTAAAACGGGTAGGATTAAGTTCCATATTACAGAACTATGTCCTCAACTATCTATCTGGTCTTACCCCTAAAATTGGAGGCTTATTGAGCGGCAATATTGAGCCACTCTCACCCATGCAGATTAAAAGGTAATCCCGAATCAACATGAGTTTATAATTAGTTCAGAATTTTGATTGAGTTACCTTAGGTCATCGAATTGAAATAGTCAATTTTAATAGTAAGTGGTCGTTATAAAGAAAAGTGACTATTTCGTGGTCTGGTCTATACAAACATCTTTTGCATAAGATGTCTCCATCGTATGTCCCCACATGAACAACTTTGGGATCACATCGTTTGTATCAATATACAAAGTGGTCCACATCCATAGTGTCCCCAACACTATCCATATACTTATAGACCGTTTTCGCTATATACTAAAACTTGATCCTCTTTTATGTCTCTACATAAAGTTTAAGTATTCATGTTATAGCCACGAGTTCGTTAGTTTATTGGATTTTGGAATCTATAAATGAAATTTATATGTTCAATAACAACTTTATTGAAAGATCTCAATAACATCTTTATTGTAAATAAAGATATGTTTAAAGTTTACAAACTGCGAGTTTTAGAACATATAACCCAACAAACTCTTACTTGGACTAAAACTCCAGTGGGTTTAAATATATTCAAATATAAAATATTGAGTATGAGAGAATAAATACAATAAATAACTAGGGCATTTATATATCCATGAATTTTCCACTTGCCCTGGATTTATGAAGCTCGTAGTCCTAGTTCGACTAGATGACCTTCAAACTCTTTCGCTGTGAGGGCTTTTGTAAATAGATCAGTTAAATTATCTTATGAGGCTATCTACGTGACGATCATGTCTCATCGGTATACGATATCCCTAATGAGATGGTACTTGCACTCGATGTGCTTTCCGCGCTTACGGTTTCTTGGTTCTTTGGAATTTGCAACTGTTCCACTGTTGTTACAATAGAGGGTGATTGACAGATGCATATTTGGAACCACTTCCAAATCGATCAAGAACTTTCTAAGTCATACTGCTTCTTTGGCTACTTCACATGTAGCTATATATTTTGTTTCCATGGTGGACACAACAATACAACTTTGCTTTATACTCCTCCATACTATAGCTCCTTCATTCAGAGTGAATACTAATCCTAATGTAGATTTCCTAAAATCCACATCGGTCTAAAATAAGAATCAACCTAGCCAGTAAAAATCAAATTCTTAAAGCCATATACGAGCATATAGTCCCTCGTTCTCTGAACATACTTGAGGATGTGCTTAACGGTAGTCCAATGACTATATCCACAATTGGAGTGACACCTGCTAACTATTTTGACCACAAAGCATATGTCTGGCCATGTACACAACATAGCATATATCAAACTCTCGACTGCTAATGCATAAGGAATTCTTTTCATATCGTCAACTTCTTGAGGTGTCTTAGGACACTGCTTCTCATACAGATGAATTCCATGTCTTTGGAATTTTGCATTTTATATCTAGACAACATCTTGTCTATATAAGATGTTTGAGATAGTGCTAGTGTTATGTTCTTGCGATTCTGAACTATTTGGATTCCAAGAACATATTGTGCATCTCCTAAATATTTTATTTGAAATTTCGATGCTAGCCATATCTTGACATCAGCAAAGAATCCTACTTCATTCTAAATGAGTAGAATATCATCCACATACAATACTAGAAAAGCTACAGTTTTTTTTGAAAATTTTCTTGTAAATACAAGGTTCGTCAACATCCTATTCAAAGACATAAGATTTGATTGCAATGTCAAATCTTATATTCAACGATGAAGATGTTTGTTTTAACCCATAAATGGATCTTTTAACCTTGCAAACCTTTTGCTCTAGAACCTGTTCAATGAACCCTTCTGGTTGAGACATGTAAATACCTTCTTCAAGATAGTTATTCAAAAAGGTTGTCTTGATATTCATTTGCCATAGTTCATAATCATAAAAGGCGGTAATAGATAAAAGTAATCTAATAGACTTGATCACGACAGCAGAAGATAAGGTTTGTGTTAGGGTTGATGCCCTAAATCTCGTAGGGTCCTGTAATTTGTAATTGCATTGTACAAATATTTTATTTATTTAATAAAATATGAGACATTTTATTTGACATTTAATAGCATTAAACCCACAAACCAATAAACTAACATCCAAGATTATCTTCTGTAGCTTAAAAATTTATCTAGTGACATACAGGTGGATCATGTTTAAGTGATAACCTAAATGATCTATAGTAGATGAATAAGGCTGGATACCTTATTCTAGTGATACTACGAGTACGACCCACTTTGTAGATGTTACAATTGTCGTAAAGTGCTACAAATGATCTGATCCTGATCATTCATGTGGAGACATGTGAGCGGTCTATACAAAGGAGTTTGTATAAGACCGGACCACGAAATGACTGGTCTCATTATATAACGTCATTCATAAGTGACATAATCTGAATCTTGAGTGAGTTGTGAACTTATGCCTATGAAGAAAATCCTTTGATTTGTATGGGTGAGAGTGACTAGATCACCGACTTGTCTGATTGGGGAGTTGGGAACACAGCTACACAAGAAAGAATTCACTCCTTTCCCAACGTTGAGAAAAGTAGATAATTTTTTTCCTAAGGGTTGATTCCGAGGCTTGAACAATGTCGCACCACACCCTCTCTTGCCCAGAGAGAGGTTTACTCATAGTTAGATTATGATTTATTATTCATTAGAGGAATTAGTGGTACTTAAGGAGTTAGATGTAACTATAGAGGCAAAAAGAAAATTTTAGCTTAGCTGTACTTACGAGCAATTTGTGAAGGGTCATCGCACTATTGACTGGTTTTATCCAATGGAAACAGAAATATATCTATAGTGTGAAGAGTGTAACTATCGGTCTTTATATGAGTGCTCAACAGTTAGCAGATGATGAATAATTTAATTGAAAGAGTTTAAATTATTATTCGCATACCGTTGGAGCTTCAAGCTATAAGTCTACAAGGTCCCCTCTGTAGCTCAATGGGAATTTATGAGAATCAATGTTGGGGTTAATTTGAATTGTTCTAATTAATTGAGGGAATTAAGTATATGTGATATAATTAATTTAATTTAATTATATATGATATAATTACTATAATGTATTTGATACATTATAATATTAAGTTTGTTTGAGAGAAAATAAATATTTTAATATTATCAAATATAAATTATATGAATTGGATTCATATAATTATATTTAATATAAATGTGATTTATATTAAACGTCATTATTGAGAGAGTTGAAACTATAGATTATATTGTATTTAATACAATATAGAAATTATAGGTTATATGTTATATGCGACATGACATATAGTTATGTATATATGTATAATAAATTAGTTATAATATTATATATATATATATATATATATATATATATATAATACGTTAATTAATCAAAATTAAATTATTTTTATTTATTTTATTTTTTAAAACGGAGAGAAATAGCTTCCATCCCCTTAATACTCTCTCCTGACTCTCACATTTCAGAGGGAAGTGTGGGGTAGTTAATGGGATTTTCTGTTATCTTATTCGTTGAAGAGGTTTGTGGAGAATGAAACTTACACAAGGTTATTTTTCTAAAGAAAAATAACTCCCTACTAAAAATCTCTCTCTCTTCCATCTCAAATCTTTCCCCTCTTCAAAATCAACAAAGCCCACACACTCTTGGATTCTCATCCCAGAGAATATAGAAGGATCCAATTGGTGGTACTCATTTGAGTTTCTTGATCGTGAGAGTACGTCATTTACTGGAGAAGAAATTTGAAGAAGGGTTCTTCAAAGGTAAGGGTATTCCAATCCCTATTTCTCTCTTTTCATTATTATTAGAGCATGTTGTAAATTTATTTTAAGATGCATGTTTTTATTCTATTAAAATTGTATTCCATAAAATTAAAAAATTGGGACGATCCACTTCCGAAAAATGGTGAAAGTTATAACTGCGGAAAGATAGGCCACTATGCCAGAGATTGTCGTCGGAAGAAAAAGGCAGTAGAAAACAATGCAGCCACCTCCCAGGCTGAGAGCATCAATGAAGAAGAGTGGGATGCAGAGACATGCTTTGCAACAACAGATCCCAACCCCTAATCCACATTTAATGTGGTGGAGAATGAAGTGTTGGCTCCCCATACAGAAGAGGTAAATTATTACAATGATTGGATTGTTGATTCATGTTGCTCTAACCTCATGACAGGAGATAAGAGGAAGCTGCAAAACACATCTGAGTACAAAGGAAGTCGAGTTATTGTAACTGCAAACAACTTGAAGTTGCCAATAGTCCATGTTGGCAAAACTACGATAATGACTCACTCCAATTCCAATCAAGTGGAACTGGAGAATGTATTTTATGTGCCTGAAGTGAAAAACAATTTGGTGTCTGTATCTTAATTGACATTAGCAGGCAACTTCATCGTGTTTGGACCTAACGACGTCAAGGTGTATCATAATCTCAAAGTCAATGGTATGCCGTTAATGGAAGGGCAAAGAATGTACTCTATCTTCGTCATGTCAGCAGAGACCGCCTACTGAATAAAACACGAAAGAATGAAACAAAAGATTTATGGCATGCATGACTTGGCCATGTTAGCTACAACAAATCGAAGACAATGATAAACAAGTTTATGCTTAAGAGGCTGCCTCATCTTGATATCAAATAAGACATGATTTGTGTTGGTTGCCAATATGGAAAGGCATATCAACTGCCATTCTAGGAGTCCAAATTTAGAATAAAGCAACCATTGGAGCTTGTGTATTTTGACATATTTGATCCTATCAAGCAATCTTCAATAAGTAGTATGCACTACATGGTGACCTTTATTGATGACTTTTTTAGGTATGTTAGGGTTTTCTTTATAAAAGAGACATATGAAACAATTATAAAGTTTAAAGAATTCAAAAAACAAGTTGAAGGTGAATTAGGAAAGAGAATTCAATGCCTATGTACAGATAACGTAGGAGAATATACGTCTAATGAATTCTCTATACTTGCAAAAGTATAACATACGTCATCAGTTAATGTGTCCAAACACTCCACAACAAAATGGAGTGGCAGAAAGAAAAAATAGATATCTTGCAAAATTATGTCGCAACATGTTACATGTAAATAATGTGCCAAGAAGATTTTGGGTTGAATGTATGAGAACAACAACCCATGTGATTAATAGACTTCCCCGACAAAGGCTTGGGTTCAAGTCGCCTTATGAAAGGTTGTTGAATATCAAGCCAACATTGGACACTTTCGAGTCTTTGGTTATGTGTGTTATGTGCTTGTACCAGATCATCTTAGAAAGATTGATAAGAAATCAATCAAATATATCTTTGTTGGATATTGGTACTTATAAAGATTGATAAGAAAGCAATCAAATGTATCTTTGTTTGATATGACAACCAAAGAAAAGGGTGAAGGTGCGTTGATCCTATCAATGGACGATGCTATACATCAAGGAATGTGATATTTGATGAAGCATCATCATGGTAGGCACCCGAATTAGAAAAGGCACCCAAAGATGAGAAGTCTTTCAAAGAATAACCAGAAGAAGAAATAAGTCAAGTACAACAAGCTCCAATAGAAAAAGAAGAAGAAAATGACCAAGACGGAGAAGAGTAATTGAAGACATAAAGTCCTTGGCAAAATGGAGTACATAATCAAGAGTCACAATTACAAAGATCAACCTAATTCCAGGCATGTGAATGCGGCATTAGCAACATTTGAGGAGCCAACAACATACAAAGAAGCGTCAAAGGAAAACTGATGGAGAAAATTCATGGAAGAAGAAGTTGAAGCATTAAGAAAGAATCGAACGTGGGACTTCGTGCCAAAGCCTAAAGATATTAAACCCATATCTTATAAATGGGTTTTCAAAATTAAAACTCGAGCAGATGGAACGATAGAGAGATACAAAGCTCGACTGGTGGCTCGAGGGTTTTCTAAAAAATATGGCTTGGACTATGATGAGAAGTTCAATCTTGTAGCAAAGCTCACCACTATTCAAATCTTATTAGCACTTGGTGCTAGTAAGGTTTGGAAGTTATGGAAAATGAATATTAAGAAGTCTTTCTTAAATGGAGATTTAGATCAAGAAATATATATGGAGCAACCAAAATAATTTGAGGATGAAGCTCACCATAACTATGTCTACAAGCTGAGAAAGGTTTTATATAGTTTGAAGCAAGCACCAAGGGCCTAGTACGAAAAAATTGCATAATTTCTAGTTAAAAGTGGCTTTACAGTAGCTTTAGCATATTCCAGCTTATTTATCAAAGCTCAAGACTCAAAGATCATAATCATATTAATCTATGTGGATTATATAATCATAATAGGAGACCACATAGAAGGAGTTTGACAGATAAAGCATATTCTTCTAGTCCAATTTCCTCGAATTAGATATAGAGTGTTTAGAGAAAAGATTATTCCTTGGACAATAGAAGTATGCAAAAGATCTTCTACAAAAATATGGCATGAGTAGCTGCAAGCCAATATCTATACCAATGGAGGTCAATAAAAATTTCTGCATGCATGAAGGCAAAGATCTGTAGACTCAACAATGTATTTTTAGTTGGTAGGTAGTTTAATCTACCTTATCTTCACAAAACCTGATATCTTATATTCTATCGGAGTTATGAGTCATTACATGTAGAATATGACAAAACCTCATCTTGAAACAGTTCGGAGAATTTTATGATATCTAAAAGGAATGAGTGAATATGACATTTTATACAAGAAAGGGGAGGATAGGAGTGTTCAAAAAACCTGATGACCCGAAAAAACCGATCAACCCAACCCAACCCATTTGGATTGGGTTGGGTTATGAACTTTTTTGGGTTGGGTTGGGTTCAAATAAATAAAAATTTTATGGGTTGGGTTTGTTCATGGGTCACCTAAAATAACCCAAATCAACTCAAACCAACCCGAACTTATTATTAACTTAAAAATGTAATTTTTATTTTGCTTATGTACAATTAGATATACTATATTTATTTTAGTTTTCTTTAAATTATCATTATTTTGGATAATTTATTTTTCAACAACTTTTAAAAATAGTTTTCTTTTTTCACTTTGACAAAGTATTATACATTATATAAATTGAAATTGAGTTGTTAATCTTAATTCATATATGAAAATAGTTCAATCAAATTTTTACGTATTAAAATTTTACACTACAAGAAAAATGAGTTCTCCCGACGTCTAAATCGAGCGTCGGGAGTTTGGTCGTCGGAGAAACAGTCTCTCCCGACGACGTAAGATGGCATCGGGAGTTCTCACCGTAAGACCCATCAGGAGTTCCCAGGGAATCCCGACAACTAAAAATGAGCGTCGGAAGTTCCCGGGGAACTCCCGACACCATACATTAGTCGTTGCTCTCCTGACGCCCATTGGGCAGCGTCGGGAGGTGAGATCTGTTTAAACCAGACCCCTTCTTCCCCATTTCTTCCCTCTCTTTTAACCCTAACCCCGCCGCCCATTCGCTCGCCCCCCACTTCTCTCCCTCCCTCTCCCATTTTTCCTCCCTTTCTCGCCGTCGCCCCTTCGCCCTCCCCCTACTCCTCTCCCTCCCTCTCCCATTTCCCCTCTTCCCCGCCGCCACCGCCCCCTTCGCCGCTGCCTCCTCCCTTCGGTCAGCAGCCGCAATCAACTGCCCGCCGCCGCCGTCGTCTCCTCCTCCTCTCGTTCATCCGCTGCCTTCAAACGCCCGCCGCCACTGCCCGTAATCTTCTCATTTTATTTTCTCTTGTATGTTTATTTAAATCATTATTTTCTCTTGTATATTAATTTAATCATGATTGATTGATTAATTGAAAAATCATGATTTAAATAATTTATGCAAATTTTTATTGTGTTACTGTAGATGTTTCAATTAATAATTGTAGATGTTTCAATTAATCATTATTGATCGATTCCCATTTGTTGTTGAATGCGAATTAATTTGACTTTCCAAATACCATTTTCAAAAGCTCCAAAAATTAAACAAAACAAGATTTCCCATGGATTGTGGATGTTTCAATTTATGGATTGAGTTGTTATTATTGATTGTAAAGATGTTTCAATTTATGCAATTTTTTGTGGATTGTGGATTAATTTATAGCATGTTATTGTTGATTAATTTATAGCATGTTACTATGGATTAAGTTGTTATTGTGGATTGTGGATGTTTCAATTTATGCAACTTTTTGTGGATTATGGATTAATTTATAGCATGTTATTGTGGATTGAGTTGTAATTGTAGATTGTGGATGTTTCAATTT
This sequence comes from Benincasa hispida, assembly GCF_009727055.1. Classification (NCBI taxonomy): domain Eukaryota; kingdom Viridiplantae; phylum Streptophyta; class Magnoliopsida; order Cucurbitales; family Cucurbitaceae; genus Benincasa; species Benincasa hispida. The sequence continues at coordinate 1,980,476 of NC_052351.1, read as the reverse complement.
ATGCAATTTTTTGGAGTATGAATGTTATTGTGGATTGTTTTTAATTAGCACAGTTTTTTATATAAGCCATAGATCGTGGATGTTTCAACTTACTTAATTTTGGACTTAGTTTAGGGAAAAAACATCAATAACATTAGGGGCAAAAAAGTCAAATCACGTATTATAAATTAGTTAAAATTTTAAATACTCTGAACAAACTTGAAAATTTTTAATCAAAGTTCATGCTTAATAAATATTTTGTACTTTGTCCTCTAATCCAAGTTATTGTTTTGGATTATAAGTTGGTCAGAAAAGATTTATTTTTAAGTGTGAATAAAGAATGGATTAAAATAAGAAATAAGTTATCAGTGGAGTATAGAGAAGGAGTATCCCAGTTTTTAATTATGGCAAAGTTTCATGTTAATGATTTCGGACGAATAAGATGTCCATGCAAGAATTGTATGAATTCAATTTTGGAAAAGATAGATATTGTGGAACGACATCTATTAACATATAGAATATCTCCCTCATATTGTGAATGAGTATATCAGGGAGAGCCAGTAAACTTATCTAGAGGTTTTAAAAGTCATACAAGTCATTCAATACAGAATGTTGATGTAGATAGTAAAGAGAGTAATGTTGTCGAAGAAAATGAGATGTTGAATCTTATAAAAGATTTACAAGTTCCAATTGAAAACGAAAATACAAGTGAAAGAAGGATTGAGAATGAAATGTCTTTTAATGGTCAATAAAGAGATACCACGAACTTATTCGAGGATTTAATGACCAAAGCACATAATGAATTATACCAGTCATAATGAATGGAGAAGAGATCTTACAACAAATAAATACGCTAAACTTTTCTGTACTTAGCAAACATCCATCGAAGAAAGATAAAAAAAGAAAATGAATTCTAAACTGGACTAAGAAAAGTATTTTTTTTTCAACTTCCATATTGGTCCAGACTATTGTTACGACATAAATTGTATGTAATGCATATTGAAAAAAACATATGCGACAATTTGGTGGCCACATTGTTAAATATTGAAGGAAAGACAGAATACAACAAACGCTCGATTAGACTTACAAGATTTGAAGATAAAAAGGACCTACACTTGATACAGGCCGATAACAGATTTGTAAAACCACACGCAGCATTCACAGTGAAATTTCCTGATGGATTCGTATCTAACATATCACGATGTGTGAATGACAAAGATGAAAAAATATCGGGGTTGAAAACACGCGACTGTCATGTGTTGCTTCACAGACTACTCCTTATTGGTATTCGAGCATACCTACCGAAGGACGTATCTACTACTATTGTTGAATTGTGTACATTATTTCACGACTTATGTGCAAAGACAATATGTGTAAGTGATTTGAACAGACTATAAGTAGACATTATAGTCATACTTTGTAAGTTGGAGAAAATATTCCCATCTGCCTTTTTTTTTATGTAATGGTACACCTTGCAGTTCATCTACCATATAAAACCAAAGTGGTGGGTCCAGTTAGTTACAGTTGGACGTATCCTATTGAAGTGTACAAACATTAAAACAATTTGTATGGAACAAAGCACGTCCTGAGGGGTCTATAGCGGAAGTATATGCAATGAATGAATCATAGAACTTCTGCTCGCGATATGTAAGTGGGATTGAAACGAGATTCAATAGAGATGAACGAAATGATGATAACATTCCCGATCACGAGATATTTGGTGAATTTGAATTATTTAGGCTGAGAGTATGATCATTAAGGGCGTCAACTTTACGGACGCTATCAACGGAGGAAAAGCATATTGCATATTGGTATATTCTCAACAATTGTAAAGAAATAACAGACTATTGCAAGTACGTTTCAAATTTAAATGATCAATTTTGTAGGCAACATTTGAGGTTAATTCTTCGTGAAGCTCAAAGAGCCTCTGACTTATATATAAAACATCAACGCAAATTTCCCGATTGGTTCAGATCTCAAGTAGACATAGTAATTTTGTAGGCAACAGTTGAGAGATGATTCATTTTTCGTGGTCATTTTTAATGTATAATTAATTATCAGGTTCTACAACGGTGCGAGAGAAAAGATATCTCCGATGATTTCTTTTCACTTGCAATGGGACCTTCGTCTGAGGTGCGCTCTTACAATGGATGCATTGTTAATGGGGTACGATTTCATACTGTAGAGCATGATAATCGTCGAGCTACACAAAATAGTGGAGTCGTAGTGGTCGGGGAGATCAGTGAGAACGCAAGTGTGGATAACAATTTCTACGGTGTTGTAAACGAAGTATTAGATTTCCAATATGCGAACAGAAGACGTGTTTTCTTGTTGAAGTATAGATGGTTTGACACAGATAACAACAAAAGTAATAGGACATATGTGGATTTAGGATACAAATCGATCAATACATCACATTTTTGGTTTGTCAATGAGCCTTTCATCTTTGCTATCCAAGCATAACAAGTCTTTTACATTGATGACATCAAATATGGTAGCAATTAGAAAGTTGTTCAAGTAGTCCAAAATAAACGAATATGGGATGTACTAGAAGTGGATGATGTTGAAAACGCACAACCATATTTACTAGAAATTGTTGGTGGAGTCCGAGTGGGAGTAAATGATTTGATCAATGAATATTCGATTCTTTTTTCAACTTGGAGATATTGGAATCGATTCATAACAATTCGTTCATTTTGATATATCATTTTTGATATTTAACCATTGAGGAGGTTACTTTATGCATAGTTGACGTTGATCCTATAGTTGTGGAAAGACCAATTATTGTACATGACGATCATGACTTCATAAACAATGATGATGAAGAATAATTATTTCCCAATAGCAGTTCAAGTGCTGATGAATAATTTGAATTAGATTACGATGATGAGTAATGATGTATCTACTCAATTCTCTTTTATCTACTCAATTCTCTTTTTCTCTAGGTTACACGTATTTATTGTTAATTTAATATTGTTTTGTCTTTTTTATGTTTGTATAGATACGATGTCAACCCCTAATAGGCAACAAGAGGCTGATAAAGAATTCCAAGAAATATATCTAGGCAACACGGTATCTTCTGTGGGGATACTTCAGGTTAGTATATTTTGAAATATATTCTGTTAACTAAAATACATCATAAACTATTTTAAATTTTTTATTCCTCAGATAGTAGCTCAGAATCCACTTGGAGGAAACGCGAGCATTCGCGTAACATCGAGTCGGAAAAATACATCAAAAAACATGGCAGAATTACAATCGTGATAAATGAGGAAGAAATGAAACCGATATCTCAACATTCAATACAATTTAGTAATGTGATCGGTGTCGCTGTGAGATCTACATTTTCAGTACAATCTAGAAGGTTCTCAACCACTAACAGGGGATGAAATTTGTGAGACGGTTTTGGATAGACGACCCGGATATTCAAAAGGCCTAGGTTGGGGCCCTAAGCCTAAGTCAAGAAGGGGTAGCATCTCATCAAGCTCGTCATCTACTCAAGGAACAGAGAGGGGAATGGAGGAATTGAGAGCCAATTTCGAATAGTCTCAATCGAGGATTAAATAACTTGAAGACGTTCCAAAACAAATGAAAGAGGATCATACAAGATAAATGGAAGAAATGAAAAAAAATGATTGAAGACATGATACGATCACAGAGAGGAGACCCATCGAATTAGGTATGATTACTACAGTATTTAGTTGTCTAATATGTTGCTATCCTGTAGTTATGGTAGCAAAGTAGTTATGTCTTAAGTAGCTTTATGATAAAGAATTGTTGGCTATCCTACAGTTATGGTAGCCAAACAATTGGATTTGATTTGTTTTTTGTTGTTTTGTCGTGGGGGGTGGGTAGAGTTTCATTACACCCGTCTTGTCGTTGAACTTGGAGTTCTTGTGTGTTTATGCATATTTACGAAGTTTAATTTGTTGTGGGGTAGAGGAGGAGGGGGGAGGGAGGGTGGAGTTTGAGATTGGGTTAAACCATTTTGGGGACAAAGTTTGAGTTGTATGTGTGTTGGACCTTGTTTACTCGTTTTGTGTGTTTTTTACGTTTGGGAGGTTCCTTGTTTCGTAGGGGGTGGGTAGAGTTTCATTACACCTGTCTTGTCGTTGAACTTGGAGTTCTTGTGTGTTTATGAAATGTTTACGAAGTTAATGTATTTTTGGGGAGGGGGGAGGGTTGAGATTGGGTTAAACCATTTTGGGGATAAAGTTTGAGTTTTATGTGTGTTGGTTCTTGTTTTACTTGTTTTTGTGTGTTTTTTTATTGTTCGAGAGGTTCATGTTGTCGTGGGGTGGGTAGATTTTCATTACACCATCTTATCCTTGAACTTGGAGTTCTTGTGTGTTTAGGAATATTTATGAAGTTCTAATGTGTTATGGGGGGTGGGTTGAGATTGGCTTAAACCATTTTGGGGACAAAGTTTGAGTTTTTATGTGTGTTGGTCCTTGTTTACTCGTTTTGTGTGTTTTTTATGTTCAGGAGTGTTTCATGTTTGTCGTAGGGGGTGGGTAGAGTTTCATTACACCCGTCTTATCCTTGAACTTGGAGTTCTTGTGTGTTTATGAATTTTACGAAGTTTAAATGTGTTGGAGAGGGGAGGGTTGAGATTGGGTTAAACCATTTTGGGGACAAAGTTTGAGTTTTATGCGTGTTGGTCTTTGTTTACTCATTTTGTGTGTATTTTTACGTTCGGGAGGTTCCATGTTTGTCATGGGGGGTGGGTAGAGTTTCATTACACCCGTTATTGAAGTTTGAACATGTTGTGGATTGTTTATCGATTATGAATTTGAATGATTTTGTTTTATTGTAAGAAGTTGTTCGGAAGATGAGTTTGGGACAATTGTTGAAGATGTTGATATTCCAGACGTGTTCTAAGCGTTATTTTTCATTTTATTTATTCTATGTATTTGTGATATGAATGTTTATAAAGTTCTAGTATGACTTTTGTTTGGATATTGTAATTTTTTTATTTTACTTGTTATAATAGGACTTCATTTTTCGTTGTTTAATTATGTGAATCTTTATTTGGTTTATTATGTTTTAACAGGTTATTTCAGATCAAATTTTAAAAATTACAAACGATAAATTAAAAATGTTCGATAGACAATTTTCACTAATGAATGAACTCCCTACGCATATATTACTGCGTCAGGAGTTCTTTAACTCTCGATGCATTAAATAAAAACCGTCGGGAGTTCTGGAAACTCCGGATGCATGGACAACCATCGGGAGTTAATCGAGGAACTCCCGATGCACATATAGGGCGTCGGGAGTTCTAGAATTACCGATGCCATATATCAGGCATTGGCAGTTATTGGAACGCTCGACGCTCTATATGTGTATCGGGAGTTCCCTGACTACATCGGGAGTTCCCAGACTAACTCTCGACGCCGTTTTAACGTATCTCCCGATGGGTTTCTCCTGACCAAACTCCTGACAACTCTTTATGTATCGGGAGAAGCTCTCCCGACGTATTTTCACACTTTTTCGATGAATTATGGTATCTGGAGAAGTCAGATTTCTTGTAGAAGTCAAATTTCTTGTAATGTTACTTTCTTTTATTAAAAAAAATTAAATAAATGACCCGAGTAATCCAAACCAACCCAACCCAAATGTTTCATGGTTGGGTTGGGTTCATTTTTTAATAAAGTTTATTTGGGTTAAAGAAATTTACAATCCGAACAATTGGGTTGGGTCTAAAAGGTCCTTCAACCCAACCCAACCCAGCCCACGAACACCCATAGGGAGGATTGCAAGTTATAAGGCTTCTACGATGTAGATTATGCTGGAAATCACGATACACAATGATCAACTACTGGCAACGTGTTCAAACTTGGTAATGGAGCAGTTTTCCAGTGTAGCAAGTGATAACCAACAGTTATATTATCTACCATAGAAGCAAAGTATAGAGAATTTTGCATTAAGAAGTTGATCATGCAGTGATTTTATAATGCGACAACCAATCTACAGTTTGCTTAGTTAAAAATCAAGTATTTCATGCAAGAACCATACATATGGAGGTACATTATCACTTCATTAGAGAAAAGGTACTTCAAGAGGAAATTGCGATGAAGCCAATAAAGACAAAAGATCAAATTGCAGATCTATTCACAAAAGAGCTACCAACAAACAAACATGCAAAGTTTTGACAATAGCTCGGGATGATTGAACGACCCAAAACAATTAGTGTTGAGGAGTGTTAAATATATATATAGCAATAGTAACTAGTCTAAAAGATTCTTGAAGTATCAATTATGTGACATAAAAATATAAATTAGATTTATTTCTATAGGCATGTTGTAATATGTAAAATAAATATCTCAAAAGAAAAGATCTAAAAAATCCCAGATTTTGCTTAGATTCAAGGAGAATTTCTTTAGATAAGGATAATCTAAATATCTAGAATATTTTTAGGATCCAAGAATAGCCTAGAGAATTCCTTTTACTTGGACTCAAGGATCTCATGCCCATATGTGAGCCAAGCAAAGTTAGAGAGCTAGTGTAGAAAAGAGAGTGAGTGTTCAGATAGTGAAAGAGTAATTTCTAAGTTTTCATCATTGTATATTTCTATATAAAAATTTCTTTCTTTAAAAAGAGATTGTTTCTCTTCTTTTTGTACAAATTTGTTCAACAGTATATATTCTTTTTACTGGCTTGATTTGGTGTCTAGATTTCACCTATATTCATGGTTGATTCTAGGCATACACATAGTTTGATTTTTAATATTTTATTCCATGAATATTGTATGGTTTATTAATTGGTTCATGGAATAACTAATTTTCTATTTTAGCTTTCGAGGAGGGTATTATTTTATTTTATTTTATTTTATTTTATTTTTGAGGAGCCTTGTTTATTTATGTTTAAAGTTTAATAAATAAAAACAAGGCATTCAAGTTAGAAGTAAACTAAATATAAGGATAAAAATGTTCTCTTTCAAGATTATAATAATGTGATAGGATTGAAGTATTTTAAAAAATGGATGAATAGGTTTCAATAATTATATTTTATTTGAATGATTACATGTATAATCATTTTATTCTCATTCTCCAAATAGTAATAATTTTTACATCATAAAAAAAATTGCAGAACAATTATATTCTAGCTTCTCATTCATACTACTTTACAATATTGAAGTACTCATACTTCCACCATCATAGAAAAAAATGATAACATGTAGAAAATTGATATTATTTGCTAAACTGGCATCATCACTAAATGGGCATTTTCAAAATATATAGAAAAGAGAAAGTTCACTCCTATGATATAAAATTTAGTTTTAAAATCACATACAAATTAGATTAAAATATTATTTTGGTCCGTATATTTTAAAATTTGTTCAATTTTAGTTCTTATATTTTCAATTGTCCAGTTTTAATCCATATACTTTTAATAAATCTTAAATTTAGTCCCAAACCGTTAGTTTTTTGTTGATTTAAAAAATTTGTTATGTATTTTCACTATAAATTTTGAAAACATATTTCCATGTTATATTTCATTATATGAGAATTTTCATTATTATTTAATCAATTTCAATAAAAATTAATTTTGAGATATCAATTATAAGATTTATTAGAGATATAGAAACTAAAACGAGACAATTAAAAAAATTGAAACTAAAAATCAAACAAACTTCAAACATAAGAACTAAAAATATGGTATTTTAATCCAAACTAAAAAAAATGCACAACTTTTTATTTTATTAAATAAAGAAACTTTTTCTCTTAGGTATTTTACATCACATTCCAATTCAAGGACCGATTTGGATTATGCTATTTTTACAATTTTCAAACTTTCTACTCCTTTTAAACAATGCATCTTTCGCATATCTCTTTTTAAGAAATAGCTACTAACATTGGGTTTTTTTGAATTATTTTAAATGAAAAAATCATTAAAATATATTTACAAATATAGTAAAATATAACAGTCTATTTGTAATACGTGATAAACTTTTATCTTTCTATCATAATACATATAGTAGTCTATCGTGGTATATGACCCACAGTTAAATTTTTGCTATATCATGTAAATATTTTAGTTCATTTTGTTATATTTAAAAACAAACTTTTTTATATATATTTAATTAAATAGATTTAACCAGAATGATTTTTTGATTTATTATTATGTTTTTCCAGTTAATTAAAAATTTCCGGGATTTTAAGAATAGAATATAAGGGAATTTGAAATCGTAAATTAAAGCATACAGTAATCTGCAAGACACTCGAATATAGAAATACAAATTACAATTGGTAAACATTCTGTAATTGGTAAACATTCTATTTTATTTTAGTAGTGTTTTTTTTTTATTTTTATTATTATTATTAAGTGTACGATCATTACTTCTCCTAATGTCATCTCCATGTCAAAATTCAAGCTAAGTTTCGAAAATAAAATATCCCTATTTAAAGTTACTACGAAATCATATATTCCCGCCTAAGAGCATCAAAGCTTAGGAATTAACATGACAGCATTAATGATGGTCCCATACGGATCAAGCAAAACCCTATCTTAATATGTGAAAAATGAATGAAGCATCAACTAGGTTGGCAACGAGGTCGGATAGGGGGTTCTCCGTCTCCATTCCCGATGGGGGAATTTACCCTATCTCCACCTCCATCTCCGCCATTTGAAGGCGGATACAGAAACAGGAATTCCTTGTCGAGGAAACGGGTCTCCACGGGGACTCATTCCCCGTTTCCTCTTTGTTGGGGACTTTTTTTTTTTTTTTTTTTTTTCTAAAAATTCTCTTTGGTTTGAGCTTAGATTGAGCTAAATTAAAAATTAGACTAAATGTAAAAAAATTAAAATATCTAACATATTTATGGGGTCTTTTTAAATATAAAAAAGATTTAAAAAGATTTACATTTAAGTTCCAAAAGTACGAGCACTACTTTTGGAACTTTTTGCTATAAAGTGTAAATGTTTTTGGGATTTTTTTATTTATAAGAATTTTTCTATATATATATTTAAAAATCTAATCAGGACGGGGCCGGGAATGGGGACGGGGCGGGGATACCCTCTCCATCTCCACCCCGTCCTCGATTCGGGGACCCTAAAGATGTCTCAAGTTTGACCACATCTCCGGTCAAACCAGGAATGCCTGCCCCGATCAGTATGGGGCTCCGTGGGAACTCGACCTCACGGGAAATTTTGCCAACCCTAACATCAGCCAAGTCAAACATAGCTCAGTTGACGTATGAGCATATTAGAAACTATGAGGTGAGGTTTGTGGCTCAAATCCTCGTTTTCTCAATTATATTTATATAAAAAAAGAATCGAGCAACATGTTATTTAAAAAAAAAAAAAGAATCGAGTAACATAAATTAAGAACATTCTATTAGGTGCAAAATGGCCAAAGCAAGCAAATTGACAAACAAATATGTATTAAGAGTTATGTGATTTGAATCCCCTATCCTATTTTTTAAAAAAAATGGCACAAAATAAATGATAAATAAATAAATTACTATTTATCCTTTAACTTAGTGATCAAATGTTCGAATCTATATTGAACTAAAAGAATATAGTTTTTAAGAGTTTATATTTAAAAAAAAGGGCTACATTAAAAATTAATTATAATAATTCAAAATTTAAATAAGGCTCAAGTTATTGTAATATATTTTTTTTGAAGTACGATAATTGAGGACCCTCAAATAAGAATACTATGGTTTGAGTTCAATATTAAATTATTCTCGATTCATTTTGGGGCAAAGAATGACCGAAAGAGAACAAAATACTTGGATTTGATAGAAATTGGAATATGAAAAGGGAGAAAGAATGGGTAATTGCAATCTAAATTTCAGAATAAAAATCTTAGAGATGCAAACTTACTAACCTCATAATACCCAATTATTTTTTTATATATATTTTTCACAATACGTGCAGAGGAAGAATCGAATCGCTACCTTTAAAATTAATAATATAAATACTATACCAATTGAATTATACTTTTATTGTTATAGCAAAATGTTATTTATGCTTAATTACATAAGGGTATCATGTATCACGTACCACGTGCATATCCATCAACTAGACATATTATTCAATTAAAAAAAAATCAAAACGTTTATTTAAGGGGATTTTCAAAAATAGAAAAATAAGGGAAACTAATTACACAAACTAGCCAAATTTAATCTTTTTTATAGAAGCTGATAGAAGTCTAATAGTAATAAAGATAGAATTCTATCATTGATACTATCAATGATAAAAATTGATACAAATTTATCACCAATAGATATTGATAGAAGTCTATCATTGTCTATCATTTTTTTTATTTTTATAAATAGTTTGACATTTTTTTTATCTGTAAAAATTTATTTTTGTTCAATTAAACATGAATTGCGAAGATGAAATTAACGAAAAGAAAATTATACATAAGAAAATGATGATAATACATTGATTTTAGCCTTAAAAAAAAAGGATAATACCGTTGATTTTATAATAACATTTTGAGAGAAGCGTGAATCAGAAAGTATCATTTGATGATGAAAACTCATGTGTTATGAAGATGACACCTATATTTATTTTTAAAAAAGGAAATAAAATTAGAACTTGAGTTAGATTCTTTTTTTCTTTTTTCTTTTTTCTTTGAAAAAATGAAAAAGAAAATTAAATGGAAAAAATAGATAGAGTGGAATACCCACTGTCGTGATGGGAAAAGCATGATTGAAGAGAAATAAAGTAATATCAAATAATAGGTCTTAATATGATTTATTTCATTGGGCACAAATAGTACTATAATAATTCAATAATTCTCGCATTATCCAAATATCCATCCATCTACATTTCTTTTAAAATTTTGTACACCAAATTTTCTAAAACAAAAAAATAAAATAAATAAAAAATGAAACACCCACTCCACTTATTAGAAAGTGGGATTTGGTTAGCCTTTGAAATTTGCCTTAATGAAAAGATGAGATTCTTCATTTTGTGTGAAGAGTATCTCCAAAAAATAAATAAATAAATAAAAATCTATAATTAAACACAACGAATATTAAACACTTCTGGATAATAATAATAATACTAATATATTATACCAATGTTCTCTACTTTTACTATTTATTTCGCTCGTTGTGAATTTAATTAAAAATTTCGAAGGAACAAATAAACAATGAAAACTAAATACTAAAATAAGGTTTCTTTGGTTTTCAAAATTTAAATTAAGAGTACAAAAATTTGATGTGTACAATTGAACTAATTACATTTGACCATAAAAAAAAAAAAAAAAAAAAAAAAAAGATATAGGTCATCTAAACTAGCAAATCAAATCAACTCAATGATGTAGAATGTGACCGATTTATTTAATTAGACGTGCAACTCTCTTAAAGAAATTGATTTGCCCCTACCTCTTCATGTCACATTCATTTTTTTTTAGTACATGATAATAATGAATTGACATGCAAAGTGTTTTCTTAATGGTATGTGGGACATTATTAGGTTAAGAAAACATGCATATATAGAAAATTGAAATTTTCTTGTCAAATAATTAGCATGCGTATAACAAAACACGGATACCCTTGTAGTGTTCGTGCCTTTCATATATTATGATGTGGCAAAGATAATTTATAGAAATAAAATACATACTCTTATAATACTTGCATATTTTGTATGCAATTTGAATTTTATATTAGCTAGGTTTTCAAATTTACTCAATCAAATGTATTTGGCATATTTGTTTTTGGATTATATGATCAATTAATAGTAGAAATTTTTAAAACAATATTCTTATATTTACAATGTATATATACATATATAATGTGTATTTATATGTATGTATAAGGAATTGGTCAAAATTAAGAGCGTAAAGATTAATGTTATATTATTGGCTTACAGGTTGGCAAAGGGCAATGCTAACTAATGTTGAGTTTTGATGAAAGCGAAATTGGGTTATCTTCAACTTCATCAATTACCGTCAATCATTCCATCCTCAAAACTTCGATGATGCTGATGCTTTTTTTTTGTTCCTTAAAAAAGTCTCAGTTCAATTCAAACTACTCCTTTCATACACTTCATTTTTAGGTTAAATTATTGTTTGTCTTTCACTCAATTAGGTAAAATAATTTTTTAAACAATAATTTAGAAAAAAAATTTGATTTTATTGGAAATGACCCATAACTACCAAGGTCCATATTCTATGGCACGTTCACATTTAAGAGAGAATTCCTTGTTCCATACGGGATATTTAAGGATTGAGAGGATGATATATAAATATAAGAGCTTTCCAAGAGAGTTACAAAAGTGGTAGTTCAAGCTCTTCCCCCACACGCGTGTTTCTCCATCGTGAATTTGTTATGGATCATGGACCTTAGTTAGTTGTGAGGCATTTCTAACATATTTTTATTTTGATGAAAGTGTCTCTTGAAAAGATGTATTAAAAAAAATCATTGTTTATCTCGTAGTAGCGTGTGTTTTATCTTTTATATGGACATAAGTTTTTTTTTTTTTAATTTGTTGCGTCCATTTTTTTCCTTTAAAGTATTTTTACAAATAGAAAAAATGTCAAACTATTTATAGAACTAGCAAAAAAAAAAAAAAAAAAAAAAAAAAAACTTCTATCAGCATCTATCACATAGTACCTGCAACCCCCTATTTTTATTCAGCTTTATTTAGATTATTTTTTTTTAGATTGATTTATATCTTAATTTTTCTAATCTAATTTTGATTGTTATCCATCTTTTTTATGCTAATTTTTACCTCTTTTTAACTTTTATTTTAGTTTGTTAAAGTAAGCAATTTAATTAGAATAAAAAATATATAACAAAAGTGGAAAAATTTTGAATTTGGTTTTAGTTGCCCAAACGTTGTCCTTCCTTTTTGAGCTTAGTGTCATGTGGTTAGTTGTTGGGCTAACCAAATGTGCAGCACTTGGATGCTCTTATTATCAAAAGATGCAAAAAGTAAGTCTTAAGATGTGTTTTGGCCTATCAAAGGCACTAGAAAATTAGAGGTTTAAGAGTGATGGGCAAGTGAGTGAATTTGGGAGAATGTATGTGGGCTTTATTGAGGAATCATTTTGTACTTGTGTACAAATGAGGAGTAATGGGCTATTTATAGCCATGCCCATCATCTATGAGGGTCTAAACACCCTTAAAGGGTCAGTTATACCTCTCTCTAGAGGCGTCTCAATGCCTCTTAGATGTTCTTAGGCCATGCTAGGCCCTTTCACACTCTTCTAAGTACATACAAGAACTTTCTAGACACTCCTAGTCTATTCTAGACCTTTACAAAGTATGTACAAGTGGGCTGATGTTAGGACCTTCTAGCACGGTCTAGGGCCTTTTGGAACCATCTAAGTTGTTCTGGCACTGTCTAGAGCCTTTTAGAGGCTATGCATGTAGGGTTGTCTAGCCCATTCTAGCACTGTGTGGGATTGTTTAGCCCTTTCCAGCACTGTGTGGGGTTGTCTGAAGTCTTCTAGACGTATTTGGGGTGCACACGAAGGTGCTGACACTGTCCAATGCCTTCTAGGACCGTCTGAGGTTATCTAGGCCATGGGCGAGCAGTCTGGCCTTGTCTCGAGTGTTCCAAAAGCTTCCGAAGTTGTCTAGGTTGGTCACACATCTTGTAGCACCTTCCCGAGGGGTCTAGACCATGGGCGCGCGCACAGTGACTCACGCGTCGGAGGCATGTGTGTGCGGCATCGCGCGCAGGCCTCAACATCTGCTTTTATGGGGCATGCACACGCACATGCAACTAATGTTTGCACGCAGGGTCGTTCGCCTGAGGGTCACGCGTGCATATGTATATACGTGCCTGGGCGTGCGCATCTAGACTCGTACATGTCTAGGCCTTCGTACTCTCATGCAGCTGAAGGAATCGAATTCCCATGGAAGCATGTGAATGTCTTGCATTTAGACATTCGATTTTAAAGGAAACAAAAACAATAAAATAAAACATGCATTTGTAGGGTAAACATTCAAACAAAACTATAAGCATGCTAGAAAAAAGGAAAAAAGAGAAGAAATCAAAACTCACCTTTGTTGATTCTTCTAGCTTTCCTCTTCCACCGTTATCAACGATCTTGAACTTCTCCAATGAAGAAAGACACCACCAACAAAGTTGCCTTGCTATTGTCTAGGATTTCAAAGAACTTAGAAGAGTGGTCCCCAAGAACTTTTGAGGAGAAAAAAGGTAGAGACTTTTTAAAGAAAAATTAGAGAGAAGGTGGGGGCTTGGAGGCTAGGTTTTTGTGTAATGAAAACCCCATACCATAAATCGGCTATAAGGATATATTTATATGGAGAAGGGTTAACTCCTTCTCCAAGTATTTCCCTTTATACCCTTAGTGCTAATTAATTAAATAATCCTTATTTAATTAATTGGCACATTAATTAAATAACCATATATTAAATCCTATTTAATATATATTTAATTACTTATACATTTAATTAATTTCTTAATCAATTAATGAAACAATAATTAATAATTTAAATAACTATATCAAATCACATTTAATACAGAGTTAATTAACATATAAATATTACATATTTATATGTATATATCTCTTTATGAATTCAATTCATATAAATCTAATATTTGAATCTTATTCAAATATATCTCTTACATAATTCGGATTATATATCATATCTATAATTAGCCATTATATATTAATCTCATTAATATAAAATTTTCTCATTTGATTTGAACAATTTAAATCATTCATCATTACTATCCTTTAGTGAACTAACAAGGAGACCTTATGAACCTTCAGATTAGAAGATCCAATGATATGAGATTAATTGATTAAACTCCATTAATCCAATTAATCATTATTTATTAACTACCGATCACTTCACTAAAGACCGATAGTTGCACTCTTCACACTATAGATATATATATGTGTCCATGGATATAACCAATCAACAGAGCGATGACCTTTCACAAATGCTCATAACTACAGCTAGATCAAAACACCGTTTTAGCCCTTCAGTTACATCTAACTCCTTAAGTACCACTAATTTCTCTAATGAACAAGCAGTTTATAGTCCAACAATAAACTAACACCTCTCAGGCTAGTGAGAGATTGAGACCTCATTGTTCAAGATCCGAAACCAGCTATTAAGGGAGCAATTTATCTACTTTCCCAACAAATGAGAATAAGTGAATTCCATATTGTGCAGTTGTGTTCCCAACTCCTTAATCAGACAAATCCCCTAAACGGTAGGCTTATTGAGTCAGCTATCATGGTCACTCTCACCCATACAGATCAAAGGACTATAGTCATAAACATGAGTTCACAACTCATTCAGGATTAAGGTCAAGTCCCCTATGGTCATCCTAATGAAATATTAGTTTCTTCATGTAACGGTATTATAAAGAAAAACTAAATATTTCATGGTCCAGTCTAAGTATAAACTCATTTATACAAGATATTCCCACTCATATGTCTTTACATGAAAAATATGGTTCATATTGTTTGTAACACTTACATCTCATGTAACAATTACAAAGTAGGTTGTTGCGTTCATACCATGTGATGAAATGAATGTTGAATGTTGGATTCTAACGCACTATTTTATCTAATTAAACCCAAGTATAAGCTCAACTAGAGTCTTGGTGCGTCCAGGGTCGAACTCAAAGATTGCTTTGTTATGAATGCGTTAATAACTAATGTTCTGATCTTTACACAATTTGAACACTAAACATGTGATGGATTTTGATGCTATTCTAATGCTAAGATTAATTTTAGTAATTGATGCGATAGGATTTATACTTCAAGTGAAACAGTGTATGGGATGAATGTGAAATTCAAATGAGAGATGGTAGAGTCGAGAAGAATATTCACTAACATTCCCTAAGCAAATATATAAATCATGCGTTCAAGCAGTGCACTCGAAATTATAACCTACACCTTTCAGCATATATAACCACAATATCCTATTTCAGGGATGCATGCGATGAGTGTATGTTGCAAAAGATATTTCTTTATTTCTAAAGAACCTCTCTTCTTTTTTTGAGCTCTAAGTCTCTAGTTCTTTCGAACCTAGATTTAATCTACTTAGAATAATCTCCTGAGTTATTCAAGCGTTTCAATAAGTGTGCATAAAACAAGTAGAACACATGGTTTAAATATGCTTAGTTCATGTTAGTTAAATGCTTCTTAACCCATAAATGGTTTAGTTACTCATAATGGAAACAAAAAAGATGGATGAGAGATGAGTTGGATATGTATTCATATTGAGAAAAGAGGTCTTTCAACGTTTATACAATATGAATACACTAAGATAAGAAATAAAGATAGAGAAACAAGCTGTGGTGTACAATTTCTTGCTTTCTTCGGCTTTATCAATGATTGTTTCACTAGGATTGTTGAAAATGGAGTTCCTCTTCTGCCTCCAGGCGTGACTTAAGTTTTCCCTCAAGCTTTACAAATGGTGGACAGAGGGATGGATTTTTGCAAAGTTTTCTTCCTATTCTTCTCGTGTGTTTGCATGATGATTTCATAGTGTATTTATAGGTGTTCAAATCCAACTTTTCTTCTCTTACTAATGATTGTGTTGATTACATGCATTAAATTCCATATCCTGATGCACCACTGCTGCGTGCCAGAAATTCATTGAATCTGCAATGAAGCTTTCTTATCAACCACCAACTTGATCTTTGATTTGACTTCCACCGCCCACATGTTATGTCATATCTCATCGCCTGAAACCATCGACTTAGCCAACTATGCGATCATATATTGGTGTTGAGAACTCATATGATTGCATCGGCAGATTTTCTGCCCTAAACAAAGTATGATTTTTTAACCTTATGTAGACATATTAGGTTTTGTGTGTGTGTGTGTGTGTGATTGTATGATGTAATTATTTTCATGAATTCCTTATCAAGTTGTCGCACTTTCAGAGCTTTTTCCTAATTGTTTTAGATAAAAGAGGCAGAATAACTTGTATTTGTACAAGTTATCAATGGTTTTATCCGCAAAGTTACTAGGATAAGGCACCCAACCTTCATCCATTTCCTGCAGACCTTTTAAGTTAGTACTTAAACATGAACCACCTGTATGTCAACCACATACTATTCAAGTGACATCGTATAACCTTTGATCTTAGTTCATTGGATTGAATTAATATTTTATAAATGTCAAATAAAATACCTCTAATTTTATTAGATAAATAATTTGTGTTAACAAAACTACAAACCATGAGATACACTAGATTTAGGATATCAATCCCAACAATCTTCCACTTGTCTAAAGCTATTGGAATGTATCAAAATACAATAAATGATGAGTGGAAAAGTAAAGTATCAATATACAATGTAAAGTAAAGTATCAACATACAATAAAATAAACTAAGGCATACAATATACTCAATGAAATCTCCCACTTACCCTTACTTAGACGACTCATATCTTGTAGACACGAACCCTCTAGATGGCCCTAAAAAACTTTAGCCGTGAGAGCCTTTGTAAATAGATCAACAATCTTGTGTGCTAAGGCAATCTTTGTGATGATCACATCTCTCTGTTGCACAACCTCTCTAATAAGAAGATAGTTGCCCTCTATATGCATTCCTTGTTTATGGCTATGAGGCTCCTTGGAGTTTGCCACAACACCACTGTTATCACAATAAAGTGTAATGAGTAAGGACATACTTGGAAAATCTTCCAAATCTCTGAGAAATTTTTTGAATCAAACGACTTCTTTAGCAGCGTCACACGCAGTTATATACTCGGCCTCCATGGTGGAATCTACAATGAAACCTTGCTTAATGTTGCACCATATTATAGCTCCTTTATTCATAATGAATACCAATCCTGATGTGGATATCCTTGAATCCTTATCAGTCTGAAAATCAGAGTTAGTGTATCATGTAAGGATCAAATCCTTAGCATCATACACAAGCATATAGTTTCTCGTTCTCCTAAGATACATGAGAATACCTTTAACTGTTGTTTAGTGATTGAATCCTGGATTGGATTGAAATCTACTAACTACTCCTACTGCATGGCAGATGTTGGATCTAGTACACAACATGACAGACATGAGGTTATCCACTACAGATGCATAGGCAATCAGTCTCATCTTCTCTACCTCTTAAAGTGTCTTAGGACACTGTTCCTTAGATAAGATAATTCCATGCCTGAAAGGTAACAAACCCTTCTTGGAATTTTGCATCGAATATCTGACAAGCACTTCAATATAGGATGCCTGAGACAATGCTAGTGATTTGTTCTTTCGATTCCTTATAATTTGGATCCCTAGAATAAATTTTGCTTTACCTAAATATTTCATTTGGAATTGAGCAGTTAGCCATTATTTAATGGTAGTTAAGTAACCTACATCATTCTCAATTAGTAGAATATCATCCACATACAACACAAGAAAAGCTACTTAACTGTTGATGATCTTCTTGTAAACACAAGCCTCATCAACATTTCGATCAAAGTCATAAGATTTAACTGCATCATCAAACCTTATATTCTAAGATTGAGATGCTTGTTTCAATTCATAAATGGACCGATTAAGCTTGCAAACCTTTTACTCTTGACATTGTTCAATAATCCCTCTGGTTAGGTCATGTAGATGGTTTTGTCAAGATTACAATTCAGAAAGGCAGTCTTGACATCCATTTGCCATATCTCATAGTCATAATATGTGGCAATAGATAAGAGAATCCAAATCGACTTAATCAAGCAACATGTGAGAAGGTTTCTTCATAGTTCACTCCGTCTATTGCCTATGATCCACAAGGAGCTTTTCTTAGCTGACAGCCGGCCGGCAAAAGCTGGGTATAACTCTTTACTACTAGTCTAGCCTTAAAGGTTTGCACTTTTCCATCTACACCAAATTTCCTCTTATAGATCCATTTGCAACATATGAGTTTAACTTCATTAGGTTCATCTACAAGTTTTCAGACAGAATTGGAGTGCATAGACTCCATTTCTTGATCCATGGCTTCGACCCATTCATCTTTGTCAACATCAACTATTGTCTTCTTGTAACAGGATAGATCCTCAACCTTATCATCTAATATGACGGTTGAAGTTTCTGTTAAACATAAATAGCGAGTAGGTTGGGTTACAATCCTCCCACTACGTTGAGGCTCTCTCAACACTTGAGAAGGATGTGTTTGACTAGATGAAGCAATATCAACAACTCTTGTTGAAGTGCTCGCCTCTTCAACTACTCTTGTTGAAGTTTTAATAGTTTCTCTGGAAATTTCATTTAATACAATTTGGCTCAATGGCCTATATTCTCTAATGTGGTTTTCTTTTAAGAAAGTAGCATTTGTCGATACAAATACTTTGTTTTCTTTTGGATCAAAGATAATACCACCTCTCGTTCCTTTAGAATAACCTACAAATAGGCATAATATTAAAGGTAGTTCCAATTTCTTTGGATTTGCCACAAGCACATGTGTTGGACATCCCCAAATCCTGACATGTCGTAAACTACATTTACGACCTCTCTATGATTCAAAAGGTGTTCCGGTAACACTCTTTAATGGAACCTGGTTTAAAAGGTAATCTGCAATCTCCACTACATAACCCTAGAATAAGATATGTAGAGAAGCGTAGCTCATCATAGAGCGAACCATATCCAATAGGGTTTTATTTCTCCTTTCTGATACATCTTTTTATTTAGGTGTATCAGGTGATGAGATTTGAGATGTATTCTATCATATAGTTCTGGAATTCAATATCCATGCACTTTCCACCTCGATCCGATCGAAGTGTTTTAATCTTTTTACCTAACAAAATTTTAACTTCAACCTTATACTCCTTGAACTTTTAAAGTGTGTCAGACTTATGTTGCATTAGGTAAATATGCCCATATCTTGAATAATCATCCGTAAAAATGACAAAATATTCAAACCCTTCTCTAGCTTGTACTCATCTGACCACAAAAGTTTGAATGTATAAACTTCATGGTTCTTTGGCTCTATAACTTTTTCCAGTAAAAGGTCGTTTGTCATTTTTCCTTCTAGATAAGATTCACATACAGGTAAATAATTTTCTTCTAACTCATTTAGAAGTTCATTCTTAACCAGAGAAGAAAATTCAGAAAAAGAGAAAAAAAAGAACAAGATTGAATGGATTATACCGAAACTCTGCTGGTTGATAACGTTCATATGCCTTATGCTGCTGGTCTCTTGATGGTTCGTCCCGGTAAACCTATCAATGATCAGAATATAGAGGTTGGAAGGAAGACAGCCTCTCATGCATTACCAGAAGGAGACAGCGCGGAGAGCGTTAAGACCTAGTCTTAAATGTCAAAAATGAGCATTAACTTTAAGAGAAAATTTTATTTTCTTAGTTTTAGTGGGTACAATGTTAAACATTTCAATATATTGGAGCATTTTAGATGTTAACGACCTTAATACACATCAGTTTTTTTCGTTTGTTGTAGAACAAATATCAATACCATTTTTGGAGACAAACACTTTATCCCGAATAAAAGATATATTAAAAGAGTGTTCTAACAAACATGAAACTGAAATCAAGTTCCTTTCAAAATTAGAAACATAGTAAACATTGTCTAACAACATAAACTTTGATTCAAAACACAATTTCAAAGTCCCAATTGCAACCACCGAGACGACCTCTCCTGTTCCAACTCGTAGAGTCATCTCTCTCGCTGCCAACTATTTCCAAGAACTAGTTTTCTGTAAAGAAGTACAAATGTGGTTAATGGCTCTTGAACCAAGTATCCAGGGATGGTTATCATTTTTCACCAAACACGTTTCCAGAACCAGTAAATCATATTTATCTTATTTTTCCTTCTTTTTCTCGGTCAAATATTTTGGGCAATTCCTTTTAATAATGTTCTTCTTAGTTACAATGGTAATAAGTTCCTTTTGTAACTTTGACCTTCTTGCCCTTTTGGGCAGCACCAACAGTGGTGGCTTTATTCCCCTTTCCATCCTTCTTATTTTTTCACTTCTTCACACCAGATGAAAAGGGAGGCATAGATTTAGTTCCAAAGGTGAATATCTTATGAACTTTTTCTTGTTGGAGAAGGAAACATTTGCCTCCCCATTATTTCTTTTGGCTTTCATTAAAGACTAAAAAATCTATAGCTCGTTAAAGAGGGTGGTGAAATTGTAGTCAATTTTGTTTATAATACAATTCCTACGAAATTGCAGAAACCTGTCCAACAGCAATTGCATCGTAAAGCTCACTTGACTGGGCTCATTTATGAGACTTCCATTCATCTCAGTGGTTTTGAAATGGTTCATCATGTTAAAGACATGTTCTCTAACCGACGATCCTTCAGCCATCTGCACACTAAAGATGAACTTAAAAGCATCATGCATGGTTTGTGAGGAACGTTTTCCAAACATATCATGCAATGATTCCATGATCTGGTGTTCAATGATCATGATCTCATGTGAAAGAACTCTAAATCGAGATCCAGTGAGCGAAAGCGAATCATTCCAAATTACATTGAGAAAGAACACAAACATTTACAGTCTAAAAGAGTAGATTATGCATAAAGTGATAACCTAAATAGGTTTGTAATATAAGGATTAAGGTGGGATACCTGATCTTGGTGACACTATAGATACGACCCGCTTTGTAGAGGTTTACAAGTGTTGTATACTACTACAGATGGTAGATCCTGACCACATGTGGAGACGTGCGAGCGAAGGTGTCTTATACAAAGAGTTTGTATAAGACCAGACCACGAGATGACTAGACTCTGTATAAAACGCAGTTGATACTAGATACTTACATCTCACCTAAACGACCATAGGTGACACGACCTCAATCCTAAGTATTTTGGGAACGAGCCTTTGAGGGCGGTCCTTTGATTAGTATGGGTGAGAGTGGCCAAAGTACCAACTCAACTTGCCTACCTTTTTGGGGACTTGTCTGATTTGGGAGCCGGGAACTCTATATACAAGATGAAATTAACTCATTCCTCGAAGCAAGGGTAAGTAGAGAGATTGCTCCCTTAAGGGCTGATTCCGGGGCTTGAACATCTACTATGACTTATGCTCATTAGAGAATTCAGTGGTAGTTAAGGAGTTAGATGTAACTACAAGGGCATAACGGTTATTGGCCGAGCTGTACTTACGAGCGATCTATGAAGGGTTGTCGCACTATTTATTGGTGAAGATGGACACATAATATATCTGTGGTAAGGAGAGTTCAGTTTTCGATCCTTAGTGGAGTACCTAGTAGTTAACAGATGATGGATCCTGTGACTAAAGTGTTTAGTTAGTTATTCACGTACCATTGGAGCTTCGAGCTACAGGTCCATAAAGTCCCCTTGGTAGCTTAATAGATTTAAGTTGAGGATTAGTTCTTGGTGTTGATTTGAAATGTTCAAATTTACAAGAGGTAATTCGATTATATATGATATAATCGGTATGGTATACGAGATACATCAAGTGGAGGATTAATGTAAATGAGATTTACATTAAGTGCCATGAAATAGAAAAAGAGCTACGGTATGTATGTTTCATGAGATGAAATATTAAAATTATAGGTTAAATATAGTGTTATAAGTTGGTTATCATTTATATTTATAATAATATTAATTATTGCATTCCTTCGGTCGCATGCCATAGGCCGCATCACCGCATGTCATCAATGCATAGCGTTGCCGCATAGCATCGACACATAGTATAACCATGTGACACCAACAAATAATGCTACCGTATACCATCGACGCATACCCTCATCACTGCATGCCATCGCACCACCGTAACCTACCAACGCATTTCCTTCCGCTGCATGCCATCACACCATCGTGTCCAACGCATCAATCACAGCCATCGCACCCTATGTGTTGATCTAATCTCCAGCCGTATAGACGTATACCATCGTGTCTAATACATCTATCGTGCCTGCCTCCATCACCGCATGCCTCTATCCATCGCATCCAATGCATCTATCACATCCATCGCGTCCAATGTCCAGCGCCCTTAGATGTGCAACTTAAGGCATCCGCATACGTTTTCTAACCTCTTCAAGACCTTGGTTGCTGCATGCACTACTAGTCTCCCAAATAACTTCTCAAAGTCTAATGGCCAATGCATGGCAATGCCTAGTCCCACACTTAGTTATTTTCAAAGCATGGTTATACTTAACCACATCTTCACTAGTTATGGTTTATTTCCAAAGTACTTAAATTATTTTCGTCACTTAGGGATCTTCCTACTCTTGTGCTAGAATTTAACTCTTAGTTAATTCCTTAACCACTTGCATAAGGCAGGAAAATGGAAATCTGGGTCTCATATGCCTGGGTCAAAATACCATTTTACCCCCGAGAACACTTTTTGTTTGTTCAGTCCAACTGAACCTCTAAAAAACAATTGATTTGTGGTTCAACCAACAAATATAGTCCCTCTCAGCCTAGTGAGAGGGTGGGGCCTCTTGTTCTAGTTCTGAAGTCAATAGTTAAGGGTGAAGGATCTCAAAATGAGAGTTCCATGAGCGAGCTTAGATCGCTCCGATTTCACAGTGATCGGAATATAAACGATATACATTTTATAGTAACAGTTATGCATAATAAAATTATCAACAGCATGATCAGAGTACGATAAAATACAAAGAAATGGGTTCATACCAGTTGAAGATTCTCTTCGCACTTCTGAACCCAATGCAGCGGAAACCCTTCAACAGATCTAACAACACCCGACGGATATGTCAACTGCAACAGCGCGATCAACGCGAATACGAAAGCCGTAATGGGGACGACACCACCACTAATGAGGCCCGGGTATTCTCAAAATGAAAACCCAAAGGATGGGCTTTGGTGAATTTGGTAGAGGACAGAGGAACAACGAGTCGTGTAGGCAATAAGCAAGTGGGAGAGAAAATGATGCTACCGTATAGCATAAGTGCTTATCGCATAGAGGAGTTACACGATCGTGTAGGATTTTCTGAATGATTGTTTAGGAAAAGGTATACGATCGTTTAGCTAAATCGGCACACTATATGATCGTTTAGAGAAGCTATCCAATCATCTAGGCGACAGTGTGTGATCGTTTAGGCGCAAGGTATATGATCATTTAGATGGAGAATGCTATCGCATAGGCTCTCAAGCGATCGTTTTGAATCACCAACGCGCGCTTCACGAATTCTTTTGGGCGACTGAACGACTACCAATTACACGATTCAAAATGAAAAAAAATTTCATTTTTAACCCATCGGTTACCATAACCAACGCTGCCACTACCCACGTCCAAACGTGGAAAAATGATAATTATCATATAATTAATCAATTAATTAATAAATATAATCATATTATATTTATATCCTATAGTTTGATATCAAATATCTACTATAGTATTTTCTCCTCTACTTCATATAAATCATATTTATATCTAATTTTCTCCAAAATAATGTATCTCATTCATTTGCTAATTACATCATATATAATTAACCAATCTAATTATATCATATATAATCGAACTTCCTCTTGTCAATTTGAACATTTTAAATTAACCAAAATAATGGTTCTCGACTATTATCCAAGCTACCCAGGGGATCTAATGGACCTATGGCTTGAAGCTCCAACGGTACGTGAATAGCTGACTAAACTCTTTAGCCACAAAATCCACCATCTATTAACTGTCAGTGATTCCACTAAAGACTAACAGCTGAACACTTCTTACCATAGAGATATTTCTGTGTCCATCGGATATAACCAATCATGAGTACGATGACCCTTCACAGAAGCTCGTAAGTACAGTTGGGCCAAATTACCGTTATGCCCCTGTAGTTACATCTCACTCCTTAAGTACCACTGATTCCTCTAATGAACAATATAACATAGTCCAACTATGTGTGCACACCTCTCGGGCCAAGAGAAGGTGTGTGGCGCCACATCGTTCAAGCTCCAGAATCAGCCCTTAAGGGAGCCATCTATCTACTTACCCCTACATCGAGGAAGAAGTGAATTCCATCTTATGCAGCCGAGTTCCCAGCTCCCAAATCAGACGAATCCCCAAAATGGTAGGTTTGAATCGGCGACCTGGCCACTCGTACCCATACAAATCAAAGGACTGCCATCAATGGCAGGAGTTCCTAACTCACTCAGGATTGAGGTAATGTTACCTATGGTCATCCTAGTGAAGTGAAGTCTCTGTCATGAATGGTGTTATATAACAAGACTTAACACTTCGTGGTCAGGTCTTATATAAACTCTTTGTATAGGACGCCCCCGCTCGCATGTCCCCAACACGAATAATCAGGATCAGACCATCTGTGACAAGTCACAACACTTATGACCATTCCATAAAGCAGGTCGCGTCTGTAGCATTACGAGGATAAAGTTTACCTCCTTTATCCATATACTACAGACCATTTTGGTTATCACTCAAGACATGATCCACTTGTATGTCACCACATACATACTTGAGTCACATACAGATAACCAAAGATTTTATGTTTATTGGTTTGTGGTAAAGAAAATAAAACAATTAATCGAGCAAAATATAAGATGTGAAGTAAATATCATATATTAACAACACAAGTGTTCGTACAAACTGTTTACAAACTACAGGACACGAGACTTTAGGGCATTAACCCCAACAAAGGGAACAACCTATCTACTACCACTAGAGACGGGTAGGAGTGAAGTCTGTCTTGCATCCTATGTCCCTAGCTATTTACCCGGTCTTACCCCTGAAATGGAAGGCTTATTGATCCAGCGCTGTTGAGCTGCTCTCTCCCATGAAGATCTAAGGATAATCCCGAATAAACAGGAGTTCATAGTTAGCTCAGGATTGAGATTGAGTTACCTAGGTCATCCATTTTGAATTAGTCAATTTTATACAGTAAACGGGGTTATAAAGCAAAAGTGACTAAGTCATGGTCCAGTCTTATATAAACTCATTGCATAGGATGCCCCCACTCACATATCTCTATATGAACGATTCAGGATCACATCGTTTGTGCCAACTACAAAGTAGGCCGCATCCATAGTGTCCCCAGAACAAGGCGCCCAACCTTATCCCTATACTATAGATCATTTTAGGCTATATACTCGAACTTGATCCATGTTTTATGTCATCACATAAATTTCAATTCTACATTAAATAGCCTCGGGACCTTAGTTTATTGGATTCAAGATTACAATTTCAATAACAACTTTATTGACAAAAACAAAACAAATTATGTTTATTATTTTACAAACTACGATTTTAGGACATAAATTCCAACAAACTCCCACTTGGACTAAAACTCCTAATGGAATATCACAATGAGGAAAAGAAAACATATGAGTACAATAAATATATGAATACAATAAACTAGGGCATATACCCAAAACTTCTCCCACTTGTCCTACTTTACAAACTTCGTAGACCTAGACTCTGTAGATGACCTTCAAACACTTTAGCCGTGAGGGCCTTTGTAAAAGGATCAGCAATGTTTTGCTCAGAAAATATCTGGGTCACTACAACGTCTCCACGATGTACAATCTCCCGGATAAGATCGTATTTGTGCTCAATATGCTTGCCGCACTTATGGCTTCTTGGTTCTTTTTAATTTGCAACTGCACCACTATTATCATAATATAGGGTGACAGGCAGATGCATATTTGGAACTGTCAAGAATTTCCTCAACCATACTGTTTCCTTTGCTGCTTCACATGCAGCTACTTATTCAGCTTCCATTGTAGAGTCTGCAATATAGTTTTTCTTCACACTTCTCCACACTACTGCTCCTCCATTCAGAATGAACACCGATCCCGATGTAGATTTTCTTGCATCTTTATTGGTTTGAAAATCAAAGTTAGTATATCCAGTAAGGATCAAATCCTTAGTACCATACACGAGCATGTAGTTCCTCGTTCTCCTAAGATACTTGAGGATATTTTTAACGGCAGTCCAATGATCATATCTAGGATTGGACTGATACTTACTGACTATCCCTATTGCATCGCATATGTCAGGTCTAATACATAACATTGCATACATCAGTCTCCCTACTGCGGAAGCATAGGGAATGCGTCTCATATCCTCAACCTCTTGAGGTGTCTCAGGACATTGATCCTTTGACAAATGAATTCTATATTTGTAAGGTAATAGACCTCTTTTGGAATTCTGCATCTTATACCTAGACAACATTTTGTCAATATAAGTTGCTTGAGACATGGCTAGTGTTCTGTTCTTGCGATTCAGAATAATCTGAATCTCGAGAACATACTGTGCATTTCCCAAATCTTTCATTTGGAACTGCATTGCTAGCCATTTCTTGATGTCAGTTAGGTAACCTACTTCATTCCCAATGAGTAGAATATCGTCAACATATAACTAAGAACGCTATAGTAGAATTGACGATCTTCTTTGTAAACGCAAGGCTCGTAAACATTCTTGTTCAAAGCCATAAGATTTGATCGCAGTATCAAAATCTTATATTCCAAGATCTAGAAGCTCGTTTCAATCCATAAATGAATTTTTGATGCTTACAAAACCTTTTGTTTCTTGACCTTGTGCAATAAACCCTTCTGGTTGAGCCATATAGATACTCTCTCAAGATTGTCATTTAGAAAGGTTGTCTTGACATCCATCTGCTAAATTTCATAGTAATAAAAGGTGGCAATGGATAAGAGTATTCTAATCGACTTTAGCATGGCAACGGGAAGGAAATTTTCTTTCATAGTCCACTCCCTCTCTCTGGGTATAACCCTTGCCACAAGTCGACCTTAAAGTCTGTACTTTACCGGCTTGGTCTCGTTTTCTCTTGTAGATTCTACTTACAACCAATTGGTTTTACATCATTTGGTTGATCTACAAGTTTCATATAGCATTGAATTACATAGACTCCATTTCGAGGTCCATAGCTTTGACCCACCTTATCACGGTCCACATTCTTTCATCGCCTGTTTATAGGTCGATAGATCCTCTATGTCGTCATCAGGTATGACGACTTGTGTTTCTGTTAAACCCAAGTAACGGTCAAGTTGATGAACAACCCTCCCACTCCATCGAGGTATTCTCAACTCTTGAGAAGGATGTGACTGACCAGATGTACTCGTTTTATCTACTACTTTAGTAGATGAACTAGCTCTATCTGTAGCATCTTTGGAAATTTCATTCAATACTAGTCTACTGCGAGGTTGATGACTTCTTATGTGGTCTTCCTCTAAAAATGTGACATTTATCATTACAAATACTTTATTCTCTTGAGGATCGTAAAATAAAACACCTTTTGTTTCTTTTGGATAACCTACAAATAGGCATAGTTTTGAACGACGTTCCAATTTTTTAGGATTTTGCACCAACACGTGTGTCAAGCATCCCCAAATCCTAAAGTGACGTAAACTGCCTTTACGCTCTTTCCATAGCTCATAAGGTATTTCTGAAACACTTTTAGAAGGAACGTTATTCAAAATATAGACAACAGTTTCTAATGCATGTCCTCAAAAGGAATCAGGTATGTGAAACCCGGATTTCCATAAGTTAAATCCTATGTTAAAGTGAAGGAAATTTCTAGGTGTTGAATAGGTTTTCCTTGAATAATTTTGAGTTAAGCTTTAATTGATGAAATTTGGCTAAGTGTAAGGTCAAAAGAACCCATGCGTGAAGTATTAGGAGACATTAACGCATAAGTTGAAAAGGCAACCATGCATTTGTAAGGTTGGACGCATGATTGGCCGAAGTAATGGCAAGAGGCATTGCCAAGAGTTGTCATACATTGGAAGCCAAGGAGAAAAATGGCTAAGTGTTAGACTATGCATTGATGTGGTGCCATGCATTGGCCATAAGATCTTGGAGAGATTACTTGGGCAAAGGGAGAAGAAAAAAGGGAATTTGGAAGCTTGACTTTTGGGGAAAAAACTTGAAAAATTTTGGCTAAGTATAAAATTTTGCGTTGGATGCGTTGGATTCATTGGATGCGTTTGATGATGGATGCATTATATGCGTTATAAGTGTTGCATGTGTTGGATGATGGATGCATTGGATGCGTTGGATGATGGATGCGTTGGAAGGGACCAATGTGTTGAAAAGATTGTGTTGATGCATTGGAAAGGTTGTTGATGATGGCATGTGGCTGAAGGAAGAAAGATGAAGGTGACGCATTAGAAGGCACAAGGGTAGGCAAAGCATGCGTTGGAAGGCAGCCCATGCGTCAAGCGGTCGAAGCTAAGCGCCCTTGCCCAATGCATTGAGTGGCAAGCCAAGCACCCCTACCCATGCGGCCGAGCAAGCTTGCAAGTGATGGCTAGTGCCTATGCAGCACGCTCATGCGTCAGTCACCAGCGCCTATGCCAAGCACCATGCATTCATGCCAATGAGCCTTACGGTAATACCTAGTGAGTCATGCGTCGAGGATGAGCGGCTATCCTATGCGTTGGTGATGGCTAGCTCTTGCGATGGTAGTGAACTAGCTTGCTATGCGATGATTATAGGCTATGTATTGAGTATAGACTATGCGTTGAACATCCAAGAGTTGGACGCATATAAAGGATGAGATCACCTAGAAAACGTCATCAAACCATGTGTCTTCTTGGGACAAAACCTTAAGCCTTAATAATTTGAGGTGGTTGCATCAGATTGGAAGCTCATGCATTGGCTACATAGGAGAAGGAAGCTTAGATTACGTTGATCAAAGAATTGCGTTGTTTGTGTGAGGAGGAAACACTTGGATATGCAGCCAAGTAGGAGGTGTCGACTTTGAAGAAGGTTTGGATGCCTACAAATAAGGCCAAAAGATTTCATTTTCATATCAAAAATTCTAAAATACAGTAAAAAGAGTGGGAGATTTGGGCAAACCTTGCGTTGAGGCCAAAATCCATGCGTTGATCATAGAATTTCAAAGAGATCACATTGGACAGTGAAGCCTGGAAAGCAGTATCAACTTGGGACGAGAAGTTCTCCCAATTTACTCATGCATTTGGAGTTATTTCAAAGCCATCTGAAATCTATGAGAGTCTAGTTTTCATGGTGGGGCTTCCAGAGAAGAAGCTCCAAGGAATCGGGCTGGAGAATGAGAAAAACACAGAAGGGTCGAGCTGTCGAATAAGCTGGGCCAGTCTTGATGTTTTGATGATTTCGGCCAAACCACGAAGATTTCTTAGTTAAGATTTTAGGGTAAGATTCCTGAGACATTTTAGAGCATATGTGTAGAAGGAACTATCTCTAGATAAAGCTTATAACTATGAGTAATCTGAGCTTTAAATTGAATCTAGATTTTAGGATTTAAAAGGAACTTCTATAGAGAAAGGTTCCTAAACGATCAAGATGAGTGACTAAAATATTTAAAATGTTTTGAGAAATCATGTGCTAAAGAAAGATCTTTCAGATAAAGACATGTTTTCTAAGTTTTATTAAAGAAAGTCATTGTATGACTAGTTTTACTTGAAACTCAATACCGAAGGACATTTGAGAAGGTATCTGAGTAGCTCGATATTGAAGGACACAGTTGAGAAGGTATCTGAGCAAAAGTACCCAACTGTGGGGTAGTTCTTTTGATAAAAATCAGTTTTCTAGTCACTCACTGGGCTTTATAGCACATGCTTTCCAAATGTTTTTCTTTTTCTTCTCAGGTAGGAAAAGGTGAGGAGTTCCAAGGTACTGCTAAGGTCAAAGTCTGCCACAAGCCACAGTTACACTTCCGGAGGGTTTTACAGTGGTTGTTGTAACTTTGTTGTTAAGTCTTGGAAGTTGTATAAATGTTACATTATATAAAATAAAATGAGCCTAAAAGGCATTCCGCTGTATATAAGTTATATCTTGGTATCAGAGTTATTTCTGCAAGAGTTATTAGGCAGTAAGTGTCAACCAAAGAGTTGATAACTGCTACAATCATGCCCTTTCCCAGGCTAAGAGGGTGGTCTGGGGCGGGGTGTGACAAGGTAACTTAGCAAATCTCATCATTGAGCGAACCATGTCTAACAAGGTTCAGTTTCTTCTTTCAGATACACCATTCTGCTAAAGCATATTAGGTGCAGAGAGTTGTGACTTGATTCTGTGTTCTATCATATAGTCCTAGAATCTTAAGTTCATATACTCCCCACCTCGATTTGATCGTAGTGTCTTAATTGTTTTACCTAACTGGTTCTCAACCTCAACCTTATATTCTTTGAAATTTTCAAAAGAATCAGACTTGTGACACATTAGGTAAATATGACCATGACTTGAATAGTCATCAATAAAACTGATGAAATATTCATACCCACCTCGAGCTTTGACATTCATCGGTCTACAGAGGTCCAAATGTACGAGCTCTAAGGGTATTGTGGCTCTAAGACCTTTTCCAGTAAAAGATTTCTTAGTCATTTTTCCCTCAAGACAAGATTCACATGGAGGTAAAAAATTGTCTTATAACTGATTTAGGAGTCCATTTTTAACCAATCTCTCAATCTTTTTGAGATTTATGTGGCCAAGTCTTAAGTGGCATATATAGGTATTAGAAGAAACTTTTTGTGTTTTATTCTGACTTTTGGCTATTCTAAACATCTCAGTATTTAAGACAAATTTTTCTTTAGTTGGTCTTAACTTATATAAGTTGTTTTCAAGTATGGCAGAACAAATTTGAATACCTTTTCTGAAAATGAACACTTCATTAATTTCAAAAGATATTTTATACATTTGTTCTAATATACATGTGATGGATATTAAATTCTGTTTCATTTTAGGAGCATACAAAACATTTTTAACTATGATATATCTATCGTTGAAAAATAACTTCAAGTCTCCCACTGCTTCAACCGAGACAACCTCTCCTGTTCCAACCTTAAGGGTGATCTTGCCCTCTTCAAGCTTTTTCCAGGAACTAGTTACCTAAAAAGAGAAGCAAATATGATTAGTGATTCCTGAATCCAATATCTAGGTTGAGGTATCATACTCCACTAAACATGTTTCAACTACTAGTAAATCATATTTACCTTATGCTTATTTTCTGCTTTTTTCTCAGCAAGGTATTTCGGGCAGTTCCTCTTCCAGTGCCCGTTTTGGTTGCAGTGGAAACATTTTCCTTTTTCTGCAACTTTCTTTCCCTTGTTTGTCATGGGAGTCTTCCCCTTAACAATCTTTTTCTTTTGAATATTTTTGTTCTTTGATGGTCCAACTTTATTTTTAGAGGATGATCCTTTTAAAACTTTTTTTGTGGTGACAGCATTTGCCCCCACTTCTTTTCCCTTAGACTTTGTAAGAGTTTGAAAACGCCGGAGCTCGTTAAGAAGGGTTGTCAGATTAAACTCTATCTTATTCAGAGAAGCATTCGTTTGAAAAGGTATGAAGCTCTTCGGAAGAGACTCCATAATAAAGCTAACCTGATTTGCCTCGTCGATGGCACCACCATTTACTTCAGCAATATTGAAGTGGACCATCATGTCTAGGACATATTCTCTTATAGAGGTCCCTTCCTTCATACGCTTATTGTAAATGTACTTAATTGCCTCGTGTCTTAGAATTGATGACGGTTGCCCGAACATCTCTTTCAACGAATCCATGATAGCCTTAGCTATGCCCAAGGATTCGTATTTTTTCGCCAATACATTAGTCATGCTTGCAAGAATATAGACACAGGCTTTATCATTAGCCTTAACCCATCGATCGTGAGCATCCCGACTGGTTCGGCTAGCATTCGAGGCAGGGGCCTGAGGACATTCCTCAGTTAAGACAAATCAGGTCATCTATTACTAGTATTGTATTCAGATTTGTTTTCCATGTTGAGTAGTTATTGTCGTTAAGTTTTTCATAAGCTAATAGTTGAACTAAAGAGCTAGTCATGCTGAAAAGAAAAACATATCCTTTTTAGTAAAAAATATTAATCTTTAAATCCAATCAAGTTTAGCAAAAAATAATGTACCCATCATTATTATATTTGCAACGATATTTCAACAGTTTAGAATAACCTTCACTGAGGGGTGATCGACTATTCCTCCGTTGAACCAAGACTATCTTGACTAGATACTATCACCAGAATAACTCTTATTCCTATAGTAACTTAGTTATCGCTACTTTTGTCAAGAATTTGCTAACACTTGGTAATTCTCGTAAGTGTGACCCTCCATTTTCAGACCTCAAAGATCGGAATCATTATGCTCTTGAAGTTGGAAAGACGAATTTGAAGTCATCCACTACCAAAATTGTATTCATTGTATTTTTCTCAAGTTGTATAATTTTCTCCAATTAATTTTTCGGTGCCAAGCAAATTAGCGATTGAGCTAGAAATGCTTATACAAAAACAAATTACTTATATTAGGCACTTGTGCAAAAATTCATTTTTCATTTTAATCCAATCAATTTTGCAAAAAATTAATAAAGTCCAACATCATTGAACTTTGCAATAATACTTTCAATGATTTAGAATAAACGTCGCCTTAGGGTGTACAGTTATTCCTATCATTGAAGTAAGACACTCTCAATCAAATATTATCCCAGAATAACTCGTTATTTATATAATATTTAATTAGCATTCATTTGATCAATAAATCATTAACGGCCTTAATGCTTTACCATAAGTATAATCCTTCATTTTCAACTATATAACCCTATGCCAATCAGTCTGCCTCAGAGAAAAACATAATTGATGTAATTGGTTATAGTGATCTTATCTATTTCTGAAGTTTGTAATGTCCTTCCCCCATGCAAATACCTTCCTAAGGGAGGGTGCGCCTAAGGCACCACGAGGCTGAGCATAAAAGAAACACTACAAATAACGAAGGAGACCGCAGGATATGTTATCACATGTCCTTCTCCCACTTACTATAAACACTTTCTCTATTCACCTTGATATTGAACCATGCAAATACCTTCCTAAGGAAAGGTGCGCCCAGGGCACATAAGGCCGAGCATGAATCTCACCCTGTGAACTCTTTAGGAAAAGGTGGGTGGAAAAACGAAATATCATATATATATTTTTCCTCCCATTAAGTGTTTTACCTTTTGGGTTTATTAACTTAGAAAAAAAGGTTAAATTATTTTAACTAAGTCTTTGTTAAATTTGCTCAATATAACGCTTATATTGAATAGTTTAACAATATGTGTTTTTGTTAATTAAACTCTTTTAATGAAATTAATCACTTATTGCATGCTTATAAAATATTTGCTTAATTCACCTTCCAAGTCCATTCCCAAGTAGAGGTGTTCCATTTCTGTCAGCTTAAAAACCTCAGTCTAGACAGAACGTTCCTTAGACAAAGGTCCCTTATGGGCAATTATTTTATAAATGTAATCTTTTAACGAAGTTCATTTTAATCCTGTTAAAATGAATTAAAAAATTAATCTATTTTTAATCTCATTAGAAATACATTTAACATAAGTCAAGGTGAATCAATTTTAAACTATTTAAAAAAAAATTAAACTTATGTTTACATGCAACTTTTGATTATCGATTTTAATCTAATTCATTGAACTTATAACCTTTATAAAACAATGAATTTGTCAAAATCCTTTTTCATTTGCATTATGACGACTTTGATTCAATATAACGTTTATATTAATCTAAGTAATGTCATGCTCAATACAAAGTTCATATAATTATCATACATGAAAAATAAACATACATATTCATTTTTCTACATCATACATTATAACATATATGATGCATGAATATGCTTACTTAAAACATACATTCAAATAATATAACAATTATATTATTGCATGAGTATGCTTATGTTAATCATGTAACCATATAACATTTATATAATGCATGATCATGTTTATCCTAAAGTGTGATTTTAAAACTATATGACATACATTATGCATATTATGAAAACATATAATTTAAACATATATCTCATGCATATTTAATTATATAAAAGGTGTTAATAGACAGATATTTGGCACCCTAGAATTTGAAAATTTCTAAAAGAAAACAGAAAAAAAAATGCTTTTGTTCGACGGTGATGTCGGATACTACAGATCTCAAAATGATGATCCAACCGTACAAAACAAGACCTTAGGTGTCTGAACATAGTGATCAAATTTCAGCACAATCCAACGGTTAGAACTCTAAAAATCGATAACTTAATGAAAGTTGCCCTTGAAAACCGAACTGCTTTGTTTCTCTCCGTTTTCTCTTATTTCGCCTTTGTTTTCCCGGATTCTTTTCACAACAACTTTTTGCTACGAATGACGCGGACTTACAGACTCGATTTACATAAAAAAAAAAAAAAAAAAAAAAAAAAAAACCCAAAAATAGTGGGTTCTTACATAATCAAATCAAGTAAGACGAATCTATGTGCTAAATACCAAAAACATCTATTAAGCCAAAAAAATTCCAAATGAAATTTTCAGTACTCATCTCATGAAAATAGTATATAAAAGCACCCACCATGTTCTTTATTCTTGTTTCTAAAAATTGAAAATCAAAATTGAAATAATTGGCTTTGATACCAATTAAAGGAATCAAATTCTCGGGGAAGTATGTGAACGCCTTGCATTTAGACATTCAATTTTATGGAAATAAAAACAGTAAAATAAAACATGTATTTGTAGGGTAAACATTCAAACAAAACTATAAGCATGTTAGAAAAGAAAAAGAAGAGAAGAAATCAAAACTCATCTTTG
The DNA here is from genome assembly GCF_009727055.1 of Benincasa hispida. Lineage (NCBI taxonomy): Eukaryota > Viridiplantae > Streptophyta > Magnoliopsida > Cucurbitales > Cucurbitaceae > Benincasa > Benincasa hispida. The sequence goes on along the minus strand of NC_052351.1, from coordinate 1,945,074 downwards.
TTGATTCTTCTAGCTTTCCTCTTCTACCGTTATCAACAATCTCGAACTTCTCCAATGAAGAAGGACGTCACCAACAAAGTTACCTTGCTATTCTCTAGAACTCCAAAGAACATGGAAGAGTGGTCTCCAAGAACTTTTGAGGAGACAAATGGTAGAGAATTTTTAGAAATAAGTTAGATAGAAGGTGGAGACTTGAAGGCTAGGTTTTTGTGTAATGAAAATCTACCCTAAATGGGCTATAAGGATATATTTATATGAAGAAGGGTTAACTCATTCTCGAAGTATTTCCCTTTATACCCTTAGTGCTAATTAATTAAATAACCCTTATTTAATTAATTGACACATTAATTAAAGAACCATATATTAAATCATATTTCATATACATTTAATTAATTATCATAAATATCACATATTTATACTAACCTTCAATCTTCATTATTTCTAAATCAATTAAATAACTATATTAAATCATATTAATATGGAGTTAATTAACATATAAATATCACATATTTATATGTATACATCTCTTTATGAATCCAATTCATATAAATCTAATATTTGAATCTTATTCAAATATATCTCTCTTACATAATTCGGATTATAGATCATATTTATAATTAATCATTATATATTAATCTCATTTACATAAAATTTCCTTATTTGATTTGAACAATTTAAATCATTCCTCATTACTATTCTTTAGTGAGCTAACAAGGGGACCTTATGGATCTACAGATTAGAAGCTCCAATGTTATGTTAATTGATTAAACTTCTTTAATCCAATTAATCATTATTCATTAACTACCAATCACTCCACTAAAGATCGATAACTGCACTCTTCACACTATAGATATATTTCTATGTCCATGGATATAACCAATCAACAGAGCGATGACCTTTCACAAATGCTCATAACTACGACTACGTCAAAAATATCGTTTTAGCCCTGCAGTTACATCTAACTTCTTAAATACCACTAATTTCTCTAATGAACAAACAGTTTATCTATTTTCTCAAGGAATGAGAATGAGTGAAGTCCATCTTGTGTAGTTGTGTTTCCAGCTTCCTAAAGTCGGCTATCATGGCCACTTTTACCCATACAGATCAAAGGACTGTCGTCATAAACATGAGTTCACAACTCACTCAGGATTAAGGTCAAGTCTCCTATGGTTATCCTAGTAAAATATTAGTTTCTTCAAGTTACAGTGTTATAAAGAAAAACTAATTATTTAGTGGCCCGGTCTATTTAAAGACTCCTTTATACAAGATACCCCCATTCACATGTCTTTACATGAACAATATGGTTCATGTTGCTTGTAACATTTACATCTCATGTAACAATTACAAAGCGGGCCATATTCATAGTGTTACCAGGAAAAGACACCTAACCTTCATCCATTTACTAAAGCCTTTTAGGTTATTACTTGAACATGAACCACCTATATGTCAACCACATATTGTTCAAGTGACATCATATAACCTTGGATTTTAGTTTATTAGATTGAACTAATGTTGTCTAAATATCAAATAAAATACCAGTGATTTTATTAAACAAATAATTTGTGTTAACAAAACTACAGACCATGAGATACACTAGATTTAGGACATCAATCCCAACAATAGTCGTATGCCTTTGGGGTGTGCATGCTGGCTTGGTTGCGTGCCTGGGCTCGTGCCTATCTGCGCATAGGGCCACAAGCATGGGCACTCGATGGGGCGCCTACGTGGGTGTCCTCCTAGGCCTGTACATGCCTTGGCAAGCCTCCCATGCTTGTTCATGAGCATGTGGGTGTCTTGGCTACCCGTGATAGGTGTGTGCCAAGGATATGGGCACCCGGGTCAGCCACTGTTTCAGCGCCGTACACCTCTGAGACGGGGACGTTGGGAGTGGCATCCAATGGGTCTTGACTCCTCCTTGGCTGTGCTAAAGCAGTATTAGGTCATTTATTAATGCGATTTGAAAGATCATTTTTGTGGGAAGTGACCCCCCCCCCCCCCCAAACTAGATTTCGGCAACGTCCTTGTTGCGTTTCTTGTCTGTGCTTGTGTTGCGCGTCGTGTCCGTTGTGCACTAGTGGTCCTTCCATCACTTGCATGGCGGATGTCACCTGTGTCTCAACCTTCTCCATGCTTTTCAAGGGAATCACACAGATGTGGTGATCCTCGAGCACTAAAAGAGTGTTTAGAGACAGTGCCAAGAAGGCAATTGACTTTCCAAAAGAAAGCTAGACCAAGTACGATTTTGAAATCATCCATAGGCACGATGGTAAACTGGATACAAGTTAAAGCTCTTCCCCTCACACGCGTGTCTCTCTAGTGTGAACTTGCTATGGGTCATAGACCTTAGTAGTTGTGAGTCATTCCTAGCATGTTTTTATCTTGATTGAACATGTCTCTTGAAGAGACGTATTAAAAAAACATTGTTTATCTCTGTCGTAGCATATGTTTATCTTTATTAAACGTGTCTCTTGAAGAGACGTATTAAAAAAAACCATTATTTATCTCGTGGTAGCTTGTGCTTTTATCTTTTATATAGACATGTTTTTCTGGTTTGTTGCATCAATTAACATTTTTTTTTTCCAATTTCTTTCTTATAAAGTGATAGTTTTTTTTGTAAATTATTATATTATATTTGCAATTTTTTTTACAATATTCCTAAAAAATTAAAATTTAATTAAGTATTAATACTTTAAATACCTTATCTAGAATTTTCTAAAAATTAAAAAAAAAAAAAAAAAAAAAAAAAAAAAAACAACTCTAATACCTTATGGTTGGTTATGTGTGGACTCATGCAAATTGCTATGCTAAAAATTTTATAATTATTTAGATTCGTATCTAAAGTTATAAAATAAATATTCTAATTTTTATCCAAAAATTTCAAATACCTTATTTTTCGTAAATAGTTTCCAACGAGTTTGTTCTACCTAATTTTTGTTATTTAAAATTAGATAGTACTTTTCTTCTAATAAGCCCAATTGTGGGTTAATAATTTTGATGTTTCAATTTGATTTTTATAATCTAGTTGGATCTCTGAAACCTGTCCACAAATTCACAAAATATTGACAATAGTTTTCTTTGCCCAACACAATTTCTTTGAACATATGTGTCACATGACAATGACACATTCAATTTTTTGTGGTACTAGAGATTTTGGAAGATTTATTTAAACTATAAAACTTGAACTAAACTTTTAAAATTATGATCACGTAAATGAAACGAAGCACACACCATACGAACTAAAATGACAATTTTATTTATTATCTTTTAAATGAAATGTTTAAAGAATTATTCAGCTTGCAGGCTAGGGTTGTTCACAATTTTGAGAATGAGTCCTTGTTCGGTAGTCGTTAAAATGACACTTCTTCTTTATAAAAGATGAAAAATATGCTTCTTGTTTTAACATTTCTTTTTGTTTCATTAATGTCCCGTTTTATATCTATTTCATTTATTTGTTTTTAAAATTTGTACTTATTATCTTACAACTTGTTTATCTATTGTCTTCATCATTCCAAACTACATATTTTAAATTCTTAGTTAAATTTTAAAGACAAACAAGTTTTAAAAATTTATTTATTTTTAGTTTTCAAAATTTGTTTAGTTTTTTGGAATATTGTTATTACTTATATAACAAAATAAAGAAATCCATAGGTATAAGTAGTAGTGTTTATAAACTTATTTTCTAAAACCAAATGATTATCAAATTGAGCTTAATCATATTTAGAATACCTTATAATTGTCCACTTTGGGTATAAGTCTCATGGCTTTGCTTTTGGAACCACTCCAAAAGACCTCATATCATTGGAGATAATTATCCTTCCTTATAAACCCATGATCATCCCTTTATTTAACCGATGTGGGACTTTGATCACATTCCCACCCAACAATCCACCTCTCGAACAAAGGACCACCAAGTGTTCCTTCAAATAGTCATTTGATCTCCTTGCTAACTCAACTACGAAGTAATCATCCATTCAAATTACACTTGAGCACTCTTGAGCACTCTTCCCTTCTAAAGGCTCAATCACGAACGGATACTTTGAATATGACTACATCTTGTTCGACCACTGAGAATTTTTACTGACAGAGCATAGTTTTGATACTAGTTTGTTACGAAAATGACAATTAAAGAATATAAAATAACGTAAAAGAATCGACACATGGATATACGTGGTTCACTAACAGTGTGTTAGCTACGTCCCCGAGACAAAGGGAGAATAATATTATTAGAGAGAATCTTTTCTGAATATATAAACGACACATCTAAGGTTAAAGAGTTTATATAGTACACTATTCTAAACTCTAAAATCATAATCGTAAATAACTATAAATAAATATGCTCGAAATTTGAATAGGTTTCAAGGGTGTTGCCCCTGAATCCCCACCAGGATTTTTCGAAGCGTCAACAAACAAATTTAAGGCATTTTAATACAAACCATTAAAGTACACACGATGTAGTACTTGCTGCATTGTAATGCCTAAATTAGATTAGGGTTTGCCTTAACTTAAAAGAATTTTGTATAGAGTTAAATAACATACCTTGTTTGTGAATCTTCCGTTTCTGTTTATATGAGGTTTAGAATTCCTGGGTTGGGCATGTTCCAAGGCTTCTAGGCCACTTGGGCCTGTCTGGCTTGATTGGATCCATGGCCTGGTTCTTTTAAGCCTATCTTGTACGGTGTCTCTTGGCTTGATTGGACCCAAGGTCTGATTTTTAGCTTTATTATATTATAATGGGTAGCACTATTGAACTAATAATTAAACATATAGCAATACTTTTAAAGAATTATAAGTATGACAAAATTTATTAATGATGTACGACTATTAATGATATAGTCTATCATGGATAAACTTCCAGAGTTAGATCTAAATTTTGTTATATCTGTAAATTATTTTACATTTTGTTATCTCTGCTAATAATTTGGACATAAATGCTATATTTTCAACCGCCACTTTATTCTATCCCGGACACTTCAAAGCAAAATATTCCTACGAAAAAAGTATATTTTAATATCTAACATTAATGAATTTTAAATTGAAAAAAAAAAGTGTTTAGTTGCATTCCATTTAAAAGTCATTCTATTAATTACAATAATCTATTGCCCATTCCTTTAAATTCACTTTTTAGATAATAATTCAGTCTAAAAGTGTTACTTCAAAAAGAATTTTTATTAAATAAATCATATTTTAAAATTAAAATGTTGTTTATTTATTAAGATTTGAAGAAAAAAACCACTTTAAATTATTAATTTTTTAAAACAAGTGATGTTATTTAAAAAGTTTTTTTTCCATTAGAAAATGTCTAAAAACACACTAATTTTCTCTTTTGAAAGACTCTCAAACACACTATATGAGAATATGAAAATAAATATTTTTAATTATGAAAAATATTTTTCCTCACCAAAAAATTCTTTTCTTGTCAAGGGAAAAATATATTCTAAATCTGGTTTGGCACTCTCCCTTGGAATGAAAGAAGTATCCCCACCAACTTTAATTTTGTACTTTTAATGACCTATGGTTTGCAAAGATTTGGTCCCTTTAGCTAGAAAGAATTCCAATTGACACTTTTATTTCAATACAGATACGAGATATGGAAAAAATAGGATACGACGATACGTCAATTTTTTAAAAATTAGGATACTAATACATTGAAGATACGTTTTCTTTCTCTTAAGAAAATCTAGGATATAGATGAATTTAGAATACGAATTAATGATAATAGTACAAAGTACAATATAAAACATTGAAATACAATACAAAAAGCAACATATAAGATGTTGAAGTAAAATAGTCAATAAAATACAATAAAAAAGTGATTCGTATTGATCAGAGAATAAGAAGAAGATTAGATGGAGAAGTATAAAGATAAACGAAGAACTTCTTCGTTGAATTGTTGTAGATATTCAAGTGGGTTATATTTTGGTAGACTTTGTGAGTGAAGATGAAGATTAGATGATTCTAGAGTTTGGTTTTTTATTTTATTTTTCTTTTAATTTTGGATTAGGCTTCCTAGTTTTAGATTGAGAAAGATTAAGCGAGTTGCTTATCTTTTTTCTTTAAAAAATATAGGCGTAAAAATAGATACGTCAAATCGCGTGTCAGATACGTATCTAGAAAGTATCTGAAAGTATCAGTATCTGATACGGATTCTTTGCCTTACATAAAGTATTTGTGCTTCATAGAAGCTCACTCATAGTCCATTACAAGAATCTTGCACAAATTACAAAAATGACTCTCGAAATACCGTAGTAGTGACAATTACACCCTTAAACTTCAATTGTAATTATTGGGGTCTCAAGCTTCTATAAGTGTTAAAATTGAATTTTCAAACTTACAATCGTTGTACAAATTAAACCCCCAAATGAAAAAGAATTGATCCCTCAAACTTGTACAATGATTATAATTTCTCCAATTATGTAAGTTTGAAGGTCTTGTATAAATTTGAGGATTCGGTTTTTACAATTGAAAGTTTGAAGGTATAGTTATAATTACCAACCTAGTTTAGGGGTGGTTTTGTAATTTTGCAAGACTTTTTCTTTTATAGAATTTATTTTTTGTAAGTACATTTGATCAATGGAATTTTATGTTTCCTAAAAAAAAAAATTAATAAATAATTTAAAAAAAAAAAAAAAAAAAAAAGCTCGAGAGCAATATGTTTGACATTTCTTTAAGGAATAAATACACAATACACCTCCAGAAAAATAAAAAAAAATAAAAACATTTACGTGATTGCAGGTTTAATCCCTATGAATCTACTAAAAAAAAAGTTTAATCCCTATAAATAAAAACAATTATATGGACATAATTTGTTCAATAGAATTGGAAAAGCAAAGAAAATGATGCCAAAGGCTCTTGAGTCTTGAACCTATTTTGCTGTTGGGAATCTCATGTTTTTTAAGATATCTTTTATATCCCAAGAAGTGGCTTCAAAGCTTTTCAGATACTTCACTGCAACTGATCAATATTTCAATTTTCAATGGAAAGTAGGAAACTTGAATTAGATCAAAGCCTAATATTTTACCATTTCTATCAAACAGATGGTAGATTCTAATAAAATTTTCCCAACATTCTAGCTACTTAACCGACTATGTACTATTATTCAAAAAAAAAAAGAAAAAAAAGAAAAAAGGCAGGACAAAAGCAAAGAATGATTCTTTCCTCTACAATAGTTTCTTCATTCTTTCTAGATACAAATTATATTTAAAAATTATTGCTATTTGCCCTCTTTCGGCACCACGGTCTCGACATCGCTGTTCTTGGAACGTCCATTGAAGTTTTTATTCCCGTTGACACAATCCAGAATGTCACATTCCTCATTAGACTTTGCAAGAGACTTTTTTCTGACAATGAGCAATTTCTTCCACAATTTTAAGGTCCAAACCAAATATGGAACACAAGCAGGTGCCGCAGCATCAGGTTTCATCATCTCGGGCATTGGTCTCGTGTTGATTTATGTCTTTACTCAGATTATAAAGGAGAAAAATGATCAGCGTGTTTTTATAAGGTCAATATCCATGGGAGCTCTACATGATGGCAAACTAGCCATGAAAAGATTGCTTCAATACCACAAAATGAGAGCAACCCCAAAAAAGAAAAATACATATCTGGAGAAGTTTGAGAAACTGATCAACACAGACACAGACCGTCCTAATTTCCCCAAGCTCCAGGTTAAGGATTGAACTCTTATGTCATGTTTGAGAGTGGATTTTGAAATTGTTGAAATCACTTTTTGTCAGAATCTCAAATGTCTTTTAATCATGATTAAAAATACATTTTGAAAAATAATTTTCAACCGAATAGAAGTGATTTGAACAATTTTAAAATCACCCCATATTTTTTACTGCTGAAAACAGCACCGCAGATTGCTCCCAATCAACCAATTCATTCATGCATCAAATGAATTAGTGTGAATGCTTATTTGATTTCTTTAATGTGCAACAGAGCATTTTGGCAAAGCTGGAAATGATAGGACAAGAAGATAAAGCTATTGAAATATTAAAAAGAGCAGCAAGAGAAGCTAGGGAGAATTCACGTCCATACCATGAATATGAATATCAGATGCTTCTCGTGGAAGCACTCATTTACAAGGTGTTTCTCATTACAAACTTGTTAACTATTTGTTCAAATCTTATGTGTTTGTATGCATAAAACGTAGGCCAAAATGCAGGGCTACTTGTAGGAGCATGAACAAATTTCTCAAAGAAATATAACAATTGTCTGCAAATATGAAGCACAAATATGAGCATATATGATGTTGCATAAGTAGCTTCAAGGAATAATTCTCCCCGAATCAAAATTATGTATCTTTTATTAAAATGATAATAATTGTTTCATATAAGAGGAGAAGACTCCTATTTATAAAGTTTTATTACAAGTGGGGGTAAAAAAAAGGAATTAAACTAGAATATTAACCAATTAACCTTATGTGAAACTAATTAAACCTACAATATGATGTTATTTATACATTATATGTAATAACAAAAGGATGCTGCAAATATATACCTGTGGATTAATTTACAAAGCATACTCTTCAACTTCATGGAACAAAAATTGTGAATCAATCAAGCCTCCTACTCAATTTTTTTCTGCATTTCTAGGGAAACTTTGCCGCGGCAGAAAAAGTTCCATGCTTAAATAACAATGACGCTTCAGATGTTCGACGCTCATTATATAAGGTATATTATTTCTCATAAACTTCTTGGTTAAAACTATATAACTAACATTTTTCTAAATGTCAAAATGAGTGTATAATTTAACTCACATCATGTATGTACTATTGATCTCGAGGTTATATGTTTGATCTCCCACCCCACCCTACATATTGTTAAAAAAAAAAAACACTTTTCCCATATGACATACTGAGAATGATTAAGTAATAAATTGAGTGGGTTGATCAAAGGAAGGTCAATTGACCAGGTGAAAAGTAGATGGGTTGCCATTTTATGTTGAGTTCAGACAGGCCACCATAATTTGGCTCAAACCCAATAATGATTTGTAGCAATTAAAAGCTTCCCCTACAAGACAACTAAAGAAAATCAATAGTAGTTTTGAAATATTTATAAAAGATTAACGGTAATATTGTAATTTTTGAAGAAATATAAATACTTTTAAGACGAATGACAAAGTTATAGAGAATTTTTTTTATACTTTACCCAAGTCCAATCCTATTACAAGGAAGGATTAGTATACATAAATCATGCTCATTCATTCACCCTAATAGCTTAAATACCTTATATTTCAACAACTTACAAGTTGATAGCAAGTTTAAAAGCAAATACATTGAAACTTTTCTCAGTGGCATTTATTCAAACACTTTGCAGGCTATAATTCAACTGCTGCTGAATAATACCCAGAAAGCAGAAGAAGAATGGGAAGAGTTTAAGAATATGAGAAGCCACTTCCTCTTACCACCTGACGTTAAAGACTCTCAGTTTCACACTCTCTTGGCCGATTTCCAGAGCTTTAAACAAGTCGTCAACGTGCTCAAAAAAGACATTTTTGAGAAGCAGAAAGCAAAATAATAGGGGAAAAAGGAAAATGGGCATCCAAACAAGCCCTCTAATTATAACTATTTTCTTTCTTGGAAATACATTTTACAGTAATTACGTGTGCTATGCGTAGAATATGAATAATTGAACAACTCCCTAATAACAAAAATAAAATGGAGAATAATGTGTTGTAGGCTAAATATATGTTTTCTTTAATTAAATATGTATGTGTATTTTATTTTTCTCAAATGTAATATGATTTTATTCGGTAGGACAAATATCAATTTATATCCCTTGACTTTTGAAGTTGTATAAATTTAAACTCTAAATTAATAATTATGTCAATTTAAACCCTAAACTTTTAGAATTGTATCAATTGAAACTCCAAATTAATAATTGTATCAATTTAAACCCCGAACTTTCATAAATATATCAATTTAATGATAGCATAATTATTTTAAATCTATATCAAATAGATTTAACCCTAGGATCATTCGCTAAATTGTCAAGAATAAATAACATACCGCATTCCATTGTGATTGATGATAGCGTCGGGATGACAATGACTTTAAATCTGGTCCATCTCCTGTATTAGTACAGAATCAAGGCGACTTTCGTCACTTCCCTTGTAACTAAACCTTCCTTGATCACAAATTCTAATACATTCAATGATATAGATCAAGTATGGATGGATAACATGGAAACTACATGCAAAGTGATCTAAATCGTGCATGTTTCTAACTGATTCAAATTCCTTAGTGAGATCATTCTTAAAAACTTTATGTTAAACTACATGCATGATAAACGAGTTCAAATAATAAAACATAAACCATCAACTTTATTCTATATAGAAAATAAACAAAATAAGGTCAAAGAACATCATTAATAACAAACTTCCACTAAGCCATGGAATCAGAAAAGTGACTGACTGTGAAACATGCTCATGAAAAACTTTAGGTGGTAAACCTTTAGTCAATGAATCTGCTACCATAATGTTTGTTCTAATGTGTTCTATCGAAATTTGACCATTCTGAACTCTTTCTTTAATAACCAAAAACTTCACGTCTACATATTTTGACTTCGTATTGCTTCTATTGTTGTTGGAATACATCACTGCCGACTTATTGTCACAAAATAATTTCAGTGGTCTTTCTATGCCAACCACTATCCACAGCCCGGCGACAAAATTTTGTAACCATATTCCATAATTGGATGCCTTATAACATGTTATAAACTTCGCAATCATGGCAGAAGAAGTAATAAGTATTTGTTTAACACCTTTCCAAGATACAGCTCCTCCAACCAACATGAAGATATAGCCTGAAGTGGATCACAAAGTGTCTTGACATCCAGCATAATTAGAATCAGAATATCCAATGATCTCCAAAACTTCTGATCTCCGATAAGTGAGCATATAATCTTTTGTTCTCTATAAATACCTCATAACCCGTTTGGCTGCTTTCCAATAATTCATCTTCATGTTACTCAAACATCTGCCTAACACTTCAACTATGAATGCAATATCTAGACGCGTGCATACTTGAGCATACATTAGACTTCCAGCAACCGATGCATAGGGAACCTTTTGCATCTTCTTGGTCTCGAGTGTGGTTTTGGGGCATTGACGTAAATGAAATTTATCACCTTTAGCGATCGAGGTATCTCCCTATGCACAATCTTTCATGTCAAATCTACTCAAGATCTTTTCAATGTAGTTCTTTTGTAACAATCTTAAAATACCTTGAGAACGATCTCGCAGTATTTCAGTTCCTAATACAAAAGAAGCATCACCAAGATCCTTCATCTCAAAATTCTTTTTGAGAAATCTCTTAGTGTCATGCAATAAACTTGCATCATTACTCGCTATGAGTATGTCATTGACATATAACACCAGAAAGATTGATTTACTCCCACTGAACTTATGATATACACAATCTTCCACTATATTCACCTCAAAACCAAAGGAGGTTATTACTTTATGGAATTTGTGATACCATTGACAAGAAGCTTACTTGAGACCGTAGATGGATTTCTTCAATTTGCACACCATAAACTTTGAATTACCAGACACAAAGTTTTCTAGTTGTACCATATAAATCGTCTCATCAATGTTCCCATTGAGAAACGCAGTTTTTACATCCATTTGGTGTAGCTCTAAATCAAAGTGAGCTACCACTTCCATGATTACCCTAAAAGAACATTTCGATGAAACCGGAGAGAAAGTCTCTTTGTAATCAATGTCTTCCTTTTGAGTAAAATCATTTGCAACAAGGAGCCTTATATCTTTCGATATTGTCATGTGAATCCTTTTGGTTTTAAATATCCATTTACAACTTATGGGTTTCACTCCTTATGGTAGTTTGACAAGTTCCCACACGTCATTATCTTTCATGGATTTTATTTCCTTTCCCATAGCACTTATCCACTTTTAAGAGTTAGAACTTTATAAAGCTTGTTGGAAGTTGATTGGATCATCTTCCATTATGCCCACATTATCCTGATGTTCTTGAAGAAACACAATATAATCATCTGGAATTGCACTTCTTCTCTCTCTAGTAGATCATCTTAATGGCACTTCTTGAGGTTGTTGAGTTTGAACTTCAAGTTCAATAATGGGGACTTCAATGTTGTCTTGTTCTATAATTGGTTCAATAGTGAAGTCAGGAATTGGAGCCTGAACATCATTTATAACCATATGAGGAAAAAAAACTAATTCCTCTTCAAAGACAACTTTCTTTATGTTATATTCCCTCCCAAACTCAACATCCTCGAGGAATCTAGCATTTCCTATCTCAAACAATGATCTAGAAGTGAGATCATAAAACTTGAAACTCCGAGAGTGCTCAAAATACCCAACAAAATAGCAACTAATTTTCTTTCATTAGGCCTATAAGGCCTAGCCTCAGTTGGACAACTCCAAATGTGAAGATGCCTAATACTAGGGGGTTTTTCTATCCACAGCTCATAAAGAGTTTTAGCTACTACTTTACTAGGTACCTTATTAAGGATATATGTTGCATTCTTTAATGCCTCAACCTAGAGGGATTCTGGTAGAGAAGAATGACTAATCATATTTCTTATCATATCAGTGTTCTATTTCGCTTTTCCGCAACACCATTCATACTGGGTTTGCCCGACATAGTGTATTACGGGACGATTCCACATTCCTCTAGGTAATTGGCAAAGGACCCTGGACGTTGTTCACCTGATCCATCATATCTACCGTAATATTCACCACCACAATTAGATTTTATAGCCTTAATTTTCTTTCCAAGTTGAAGTTCAACTTCAGCTTTGAAAGACTTAAAAACGTCCAAGGATTGAAACTTCTCATGAATTAAATATAGGTACCCACAACTTGAATAGTCGTATATGAACGTAATAAAATATTGTTTTCATTCCAAGAAGTCGTAGGGAATGGACCACAAATATCTGTATGTATTAGTTCTAAGATGTCTGAGCATCTTTTGGCAACTAATTTTCTTATGTTTGTTTATTTTCCCTTAATACATTCCACATAAATGTTGACGTTACTTAAATCAGTGGAATCAAGAATTCCATCTGACACAAGTCTCTAAATTCTTTGTTTAAAGATGTGACCTCAACACTTGTGCCATAACATAGCAGAATTCTCATTTAATTTACACTTTGTACCACATGAATTAGACAGCAGGATCTTGTTAAATGAAGTAAAAGAAACAAGCATATACAGACTATCAATTAAAGAACCTGTACCAATAAGCTTAGAATCTTGAATAAAAGCTAACATTATTATTTCCAAAAAGAACAAAAAAACCCAAATTTGTCCAAACTGGAAATAGAAACTAAATTTCGTCTAAATGACGGTACAACAAAAGTCTCATTCAGATTCAAATAACAACCAGTTTTTAAAAGTAATCTAAAATTTCCAATAGCTTCAACTAGAACTGCTTTGTCATCGCCCACATAGATGAATCTTTCAGCATCACTTGGCGGCCAACTCCACAGGCAACCCTGCATTGATATACTTATATAAGTAGTAGCATCAGAATCTACCCACCAAGTATCTGTAGGTACAGAAGCTAAATTAACTTTAGAACAAACCAAAGTAAGAAGTTTACCCTTCTTTACACGCCATTTGGCGTACTTGGGATAATCTTTTTTGAAGTGACCTTTTATTTTGCAGAAAAAACAAAGATTTTCAGTATCTTGTTTCTTGTTTTTATTCTGCTGAGATGTTCCCTCTGCAGCATCCACAAATTTCATTTTCTTCTTATCACGAGAGCATGTTGCCAAATGAGCACTTTTTGTCCTTTCTCTCATAATCCTATCTTCTTCTTGCACAAATTGTGAGATAAGCTCATTAATACTCTATTTATCCTTCTGAGTAGTATAGCTTATCTTAAACTGAGTGAATTGTACGGGAAGAGAGATAAGTACCAATGTACGAGTAAATTTTCATTTATCTCGATATCAAGTGCTTTTAATTTACTTGCGAGATTGGACATTTCTATAATGTACTCCCTTATGTTTCCATTGCCCTTATACTCATAGAAGTTAAAGAAGTCAAAAGACTACTTGCTTCCCCTTTTTTCATTTTTAGCAAAATATTTCTCAATTTGAGCAAGAAACTTATTGGCATTTTCACTTTCCGTGATAGAGCCTCGAAAAGACTCCGGAATGGAGTGCCTAATGATCATCAAACACATGTGATTTGACCATTCTCACTTCTCTATATTAGTCATATTTGGTTGTTCCTCAGTAAAAGTAGGTTTATCGATCCTTAATGCAAGGTCCAAATCCATACACCCGAGAAGTATCTCTAGGCTTTCCTTCCAAATCTTGAAGTTCGATCCATTCAACTTAGGGATTGAACTCAGATTTCCGGATATTTGAGCAAAACCAACTAAAACAATAAATAACAAAACATATACTTACAATTAAAATATAACAAAAAATTTCACATATGTGGTGGGCCCCTTTAACAAGATACCTAGCACAATATTGATGTCTAGCCTTTTGGGCAAAAAACACCAACTATAAATGGTAATCTCAATATAATAATCAAAGTACTGACAATTAACTCTCTCAAAAAATAACCTTTCTTTGGACAGACTTTTTTTCACGAGAAATTCTTATAATTGCCACGTACTCATTACCACATGCATACTCACAATTTGGCCAAATAATTATCTTCCACCGATAATTATCCGCGTAAATTCATAAATATGCACATCTTATATTTTTTTAGTTAAACTGATCTAGATAATAGAGGCTACTTTGGTAACATATTATTTTTGACCAAATCAATCTAAAGTATAAAACACAATAATATAATAATATTATTGTACAAAAATAAAAGAGAAAGAACACTAAATAGTCTTTTACCAATATTTACTTAATAATTACATACAAATAATACAATTAAAGCAACATAAACATGTGAATATCGTCAAATATCATCAATCAATTTTAAATTTAAATTTACTAAAAAAATAAATCAAATTTAAATTTAAATTTACCATAATATCAATTAAAATTTGAATTCACAATATGATCAATTAATCTTGAATCCACAACATGATTGATCAAATTTAAAACTAAATTCACAATATGATTAATAAAATAGAACTTAGATGCACACATGATGCATTATTTTATGAGGTGAAATTATAGAATGAAATGCGGTGATGGGAATGCGTTGAGCAACAAGTTTTCTCAGCAGAATCCAAGTATAAATTCCACTAAGTTTCCTGGTAAGTCCAGAGTCGAACTCAGGGACTAGGAAAAACGGTATGCGGTGATAATTTTCGAGAAAACTTTGCGGTAACCAGTAATTCAAATAGTTATGTTGGGTTGTTGTTTGCAGTATAAAATTAATGTACGTGGCAGAGTTACGAAAAGAATTGATAATACAGAAGATGCGATGAATATGCAAGGAACGGGTTGAGAAGGGGTTCAGCTAACACTTCCTAGGATGCGTTCATGTTATGCGATCATGCAACACACATAAATAGCAAATCATCTCTCAACGCAAATGCTACGGCTTCTAGTACTAGAACGCATGCGATATATGCGATGAGTCTATAGGACCTACACATAAGCCTCTGTTCTTATTTATACGATGACAAATGACACACACATAAATAAGGCGACCACATAATATCATAATCTATCTCTCGGGTGCATGCGATGCATGTTGGCAAACAGAGCTTATCTTTAAGTCCCTATCTCTCGCTTATGCATATCTAATCTTGCTCTCTCGAGTCTAGATTCTAACCTAGCTCTCTCAAGCCTTAGGTTCTTTCTTTAGACTCTCTCTCAAGTAGCTTTAAAAGAATGTTGAGCATAACATAAAATAAGATAATCGCATGCGATGAAGATCCTAACTCATGTTAGCTTAGTTCTTCTCAACCCATTCGATAAATTTAGCTACTCATGCGTGCTTTTAAGAGAGTGAACAGATGTAGATAAAGAAGTTCCATTGTATAGATATAGAGTTGAAATACAAAATAACAATGCAAAATGAGAATAAAGAGCCTGGTAGCAATCTCTTGCTTCCCAAGGCTTTTACACTGTCTTTTCTACTATGTTCAAAAGATAGTCTCGCTCTTGCGAGAGTCGACCCTCTCTCTGCTTTCCACCCCTCTGGGTTCTTTCTCGAGTTGCCCTGAGCGATCGTCCGACGTCTCTTCCCTTCTCTCGCTTCGCCTTCTAAATAAAAAGGAAAACTATGAACAAGGTTATTCTATCTAAGGGGAAATTCTCTAACTGTCCGAACTCCTTTTCTGAAGGTTGCCCTCAGTATTTATAGAGCTTCGGGGTGAAAGGTGTCTTCTCTCTTATGATTGCACTGATGGGATGGCATTAATTCTCTGTCTGATGTGCCAAATATTTGTCACCGAAAAGTTGAGTGTAATTGCTATAGTAGTTCGTTAGCGGCTTGTTAACTTAATTCGGACTCGACCATCATCAGCTTTCTGTCCCATCGTGATTTATTATGCCTTTCACCTACATGCGCCCACCAAGTTGCGGCGACTCTATGCGGCAATCCTTCTTGAGCAGATGTTTGCGAGCACAAATCATCGCAAAGCCTTGCGGTAACGCTGCACTCGACCATTGCTTTCTTGTGATCACATTTTACGCTTTGCGTCAACACATATGCTGCACAAAAATACAAAAGTTAACTGTTTTTATGCGATGAACACATGCGGCCGCAATGTCATGAACTTAATGCTTTTTGGACGCAATCTTATATATTTTATCAACGCAAACCTGCATGGTTTAATAACTTAGTACTGTAATAACGTGCATTTTTGCCCGTTATCAGCACGTTATCAACCCAAATAAGAACAAGAAACGCCAGCAAAATCGATCAAGAAGTGTCAGCGGGCCCTCAATTGGCAATTAACCGTTTTTGAATCATTGAGATTTTCTTAACTTAAATTTCATAAACTGATTATTTGTGCACAATGATATCTTATTCAATATCAATCTAACATTATTTCAAAATCAACAGCGAACTTGCAAAAAGGAAAAAAAATTATCTAAACAAAGCTGCTTGAAGAATTTGGTTCTCTTTCAATTATTGTTGTTGTAGTAGCCAAAGGAGATGATGAAGAAACTAATGTGCAATTAGATTTATCTTCTCCATTGCTTTTCCTTTTGGATTTTTTTTTTAAATATTTTCTTTAAATCTTCAATCAACTTTACTTAGATTAAAGATTTAATCTCATGCCCAATGAAAGACAAAAATAAACCAACAATCCAACATGAAATTTATGCTCTGATACCACTTGATAGCATAATTACTTTAAATCTATATCAAATAGATTTAACCCTAGAATCATTCATGTTAAATTGTCAAGAATAAATAACATACCAGATTCCATTGTGATTGATGATAGCGTTGGGATGACAATGACTTTAAGATGACTATAGTCTTCCTCAACCAAAAAATGTCTTTGTGAAATCTCTCTAGATGGGATTCAAAAAAGACTGAGTGCTTATTGTTTTGGTATATTGGGGATCATAGCCCTAAGGTCTCTTTATATACTAGTTCAACTAGAATTCCCACTAAACCCTAATTAACTAGGAATGAGCTTCTTCCCATTGTCCATGCTCAATTAAGAATCTAGAGTCTTAATTAATTAGAACACATAATATGGTTCAATCTAATAAATAACCCAATGGGATAAATTATTAATCCACATACATAACTCATACTTTAATTAAGCATATTATTATTTAAATATATCTTACATTTAAACCTTAAACTTTCATAAATATATCAATTTAAACCCTGAACTTTCATAAATTTTTCCAAATAAAACATAATGAAGAGTTTAAATTGATACAATAATGACAATTCAAGGTTTAAATTGATACATTAATAAAAGTTTAGGGTCTAAATTGATACAATTATTTGTTTGGAATTTAAATTGATCCAACTTTAAAAGTTTAGGGGTTAAATTGTTACAATTATTAGTTTAGGATTTAAATTGATACTACTCTCATCCTGTTGGGCTTTACTGATATATTTGGTGGGCTTTGTCAATGTCCCACCAAGGCCCAATCTTGGAAAAACAATTCATCTAAAAACAAAAAGCTGAAGGAAAACCTTGTCTTGAAATGGTGTGCTGAAAGCACAATCGTGTGAAGGCTTGATCTGGCCTTACACGTTGATGGCCAAAATTACACCAAGCACTATTAGAATTTTGGTTTGCCTTAAGTGTGTATACTTTTTTCTTTGTTTCTTTCTGATTATGTGAGCTCGAGAGAGAAAAAAGTACAATGGAGAGATGCTGTCAAAATTTCTAGAGAAATTTGATGAAGATGGTGAATGAAAGGTTATGCATGAAGAGAAAAGAGAAGAGGAAGAAGGAGAACATAAGTTTTTAACGTGGTTTGGCTACATGATGGCCTACATCAATGGAGGAGTTGATTTTATCATTCAATCTTGTAGAGATCTTGAAAATTACATATAAGTAGCAAGGAAAATCTTTGTTTTTCTCCATACATTTATGAACTAGCTAAGATGTATTTATATAGGACTTTACAAAGTAGTTATAATAAACTTGTAAAGTTAATTTCAACGTGTTTTCCTTAACAAATCCCAAAGTTATAAATTGATATTTTTCCTATTTTTTAAAGTTTAAGGACCCGTTTGGATTGACTTGAGAAAAAAAGTATTTTTTGAAAAACTCATTTTTATTTAAACACTTTCGATAAAAACATATTAAAATACACTCGAAACCTATTTTGAGTGTTTATCAAACACTCTAATTTCTTCTAAAATGATTTATTTTTTAAATTTAACACTTAAAAATATATTTTGAACACACCCTAAATTAAAGGAAGATTTTCAATTTACACCTCAAAGTTTTAGGGTAATAATTGTATAAATTTAAATTCTGAATATTCGCAAATGTATAGATTAACACATTTTTTCATGATTAGTTCGAAAAATATAGTATGGACAAACATATAATTGTTTCAAATTAAACTTGTTATAAGTGAATTAATTTAGACAGTTTATTTAGATTACATTTGAAAAATGTCTATGCATTCAATTTTTACATGTGAGTAGACTTTTTCAAATATTTGATTATTAAAAAACGGAGATTAAAATTGATACCACACGAACAATTTCGAAAGATATCTTAATTAAGAGTCTCAATTGATTCATCTATGAAAGTTTAGGAGTTTAATCAATAAAATTATGAGTTTCACACGATGTTTATCCAGACAAAAAGTAATGAAGGGTATAAATTGAAATACTTATAAAATTTTGCAGTTAAAATTGATGCAAATTATTACTTCAATATTTAAATTTATGCAACCTAAAAATTTATGGATGTAAATTGATATTTTTCTTTAAATTAATTAGGAATGTCTTATACATTTTTCAATGAAAAATGTTGACTATCACAAGATACTTAGTAAATTTGAGGAGAAAAAACGATTATTTGAAAAGGAAGAAAACTTGAAGTTTCTACCAATTAGAAATGTTTCTTTCCCAAAATTTGTCAATTTACTAGTAAAATATCATCTAAATTTATTGTCATTCAATTTTAACATTATAAAGTCTCCACAAAATGATAAACTAAAAAAAATTAGGAACTAAATTAGAAAATGTTAAAATTAAAGGGTGAAATTATTCAAACAATATAGATTATTCTATATTTTACCACACATAGTAGATTTCAAATTTTTTTTTTTTCCTGAAAAAGGGTAGACAAAATATTATATTGATTAGATGCTTATTTACGTTCTAAAGTCAATTATTTAATCACTCAGGATTGAACTAAAAAGTAGTTTATATATAAAATTTTGGATAAACTTAAACATTGTTGCAACTTGCTAATCTAAACATAAATTAATGGATAAATATTAACCCCTAAGAAAATAGTTTTAAATGTCACAATTTTTTAAAATACTTTTAAATGTCACATTTAAAAAAGAAAAATTAAAGCAGTCTATCTATACTATATAAGTCACTAGAGTTATAGGAATAAATTTAATATTGTGTTTTATTTTTTTAGAATTTTTCACTTTTAGTAAATATACATATTAAAATGGTGTTGTAGAAGATAATTTTTTATATTTTCAATATACTATTTATTTTTTGGTTTTCTATTTTATTTTTTATGTTTTGGAAAATTAAAATATCGATTTTTTAAGACTATAATTTTATCTTTATAGATATAGGCTATCTCTTGCATTGCCTTAGTTATCTCATTTGAAAAAAAATCTTAATCGTTTTCATTCTTTACGTTTGGTAAAACATTGTTGGAGGAGAAATTTCAGACCAATAATGAATCGCCACGTCATTTATTAAATTAACGACAAAATGCAAAAATCATCAAATTTGGGACCAGTTAAGAGTCGACATGTGTCTCAAATTGAAATTGAAGACGAATTCAGATGACGTCACGTGTTCCCGTCATGAATGTTGGGTTGAGAAATTAATTTCACCCAATTTGACATTATAATTTGGGCATTGGTTCACTTACGCCCAAATATGGACTTAATTTGGGTTTAAATGCCAAAATAGGCCCAAATCCAATTTTGGCCTAGTAAAGTAATTAGGCCCAAGGTCATGTAAGACCCATGAGAAACCTCTATAAATAGAGACGTTATCTCTTCATTTGGGGGAGGTTGGAAGAATTGAAGGCAAAAGCTCTCTGAAGATCTGAAGTCTAAAACTCCAAGGATCGGAAGAACATAACTCCTCCTCCAAAACTTTGAAGACCAAAAGTCACTAAAAGCTCTAAAGATCAAAAGACATATCAAAGGCCATAGGGCAATCATCCAAGAAGATCAAAAACCCAAAGGCCGATCATCCAAGAAGATCAACAAGCCCAAAAGCCGATCATTCAAAAAGATCAACTAGCTTAAAGATTATACTTTATTTTGAAAACATCAAAACATTATGTATTAGAGATTGTACTCACTTTCCACAAAATTAATACAAATACAAAGTTCAATTCCATGAAATAAATTTCTCTTGAAATCTCGTGCAAACAAATTGACACGCCCAGTGAGACCTCTCTACCTCTCATCCCTCTCTCAACATTCAAGTAAATTAATGACACCAAAGAAAGATGCATCCAAAGCAACTGCTGCAAGCAACACCTACACAGAACTTGTCACATGCAACCATTCAAAGGAGAGTATACAAAAGCAAGAACAAGGTTTTATCTTCGCAGAGAAAATTTGGGAGCAGCTGATGGAATCTTCTAAAGGCGAAATCATCATAAGAGAAAATCCCTTATTTGACAACTCTACCTCTGCTTCTGACCAATCAAAAGAAGAATCATACATTGACGTAGTGTCTGTCATGATGGCTAATGTAACGACTGAGTCAACCATGGTAGAAATGGAAAGTAAGATAAATCTCTGAAGGCTGTAGAGGAGCAAGATCATGATCGCTACTTTAAGAGATCAGATATAGACTTGAGATACTGTTGAGTCGAGCCAATCTTCAGCTATAAAAGTCAATGACAAAGGAAAAACTGTCTTGCAGGAAAGTCAACCACCACAATCCACCTCTGTTGCCTCCCTGTCAGTTCAACAGCTCCAGGATACTGTCTCTTATACACATCTAGATGTGTATAAGAGACAGGGTCAACCCAACCCAAAAATTCTGGGTTGGGTCGGGTTGGGTCACCGGTTCTTTTTTTTTAATTTGACTATTTTTTTTTAACTTATATATATTCGGGTCGGGTCGGGTTGACCCGACCCTGAAATGGGGTAACCCCAGACCCAACCCGAATTTAACATTTTTAACCCAACCCAACCCAAAATAAAATCTAACCCAACCTCACCCTTACAGTTTGGGTTGGGTAGTATGGGTTGGTCAGGTTACCGGGTTTTTCGAACACCCCTACAGCTAGTCAAGTAGTTCATCTGTACCTTGAAAGGAAATGTTTATGATTGGTATACTGATCTAGAGCCCGAAGCGATTGATAGCTAGAAACAGTTGGAAAGAAAGTTCCTCAACCGCTTCTATAACACAAGGCACACCGTTAGCATGATGAAGCTGACGAATACAAAACAGCGGAAAGAAGAGCCAATCATCAACTACATCAACCGATGGAGAGCTCTAATTTTGGATTGCAAAGATAGACTCACTGATTATCTATAGTGGAAATGTACACCCAAGGCATGTACAGGGAACTTCTTTACATTTTACAAGGGATAAAGCCCCATACATTTAAGGAGTTGACGACACACGCTCATGATATGAAGCTGAGCATCGCCAACAGAGGAACTAAAGATTTCCTAGTCCCTGAAAGGAGAAAATACAATAATGAAACTAAGGGCATTGAAAATATCGTGGATAGTGCCACAAGAGAATCTATGGTCGTTCAGATAACCCCGCTGAAACTTTCCTTCAAAGGAAAAGAAACAAAGTCTGAAAGAAAGTATCATGGTAGCCAGAAGGGTCGCCCACTCTCAAAGAAAGACTGAGAAGGTTTATCCGTTCCCAGACTCTGATGTTGTCGACATGTTGGAGCAATTATTAGAGAAATAACTTATTCAACTACTAGAATGCAAGCGACCAGAACAAGCAAGAAAAGTAGATGATCCTAACTACTGTAAGTATCATCGAGTCGTTAGTCACCTGATTGAAAGTGCTTCGTGCTGAAGAAGTCGATTCTAAAGTTAGCTTGTGAAAAGAAGATTGAGTTGAAGCTTGATGAAATAGCTCGAACAAATCACGTGGCAGTAGCGATGACTTCAAGTGTCCCAACACCGTCTGCATCTCTTGTCAAATAAAAAGCTTCATCCAGTTGGGACTTTTGAGCCTATAGTCGTTCGGTTCCAACAAGAGATTCTAACAACAGATTTTCGAAACAAAGATGATCTTATTGACGATGACAATGAAGGGTAGATAGTTGTGACTCGTCAAAAAAGAAGACAACCAAATTCCACCCAAAAAGAGTTGCGCTCCTATCGAAGCTATAGAAAAAGGAACAAGACCCATAAAAAGACAGGGGAAAATGAGGCATGGAAGCCTAAGCCTGCTAAGGAAGAAGACAAAGACTTTCTTCAACTTCGACGGCCGGTAACTTTGGCAGAATTTCTCCCAAAAAGCTTTCTAAATAATCATTCAGAGGAAGTATCAAAAGTTATTAGATGTCATGCTATCAGCATAGGGAAGTTGACAACAACCATATAACTATTAAAAAAGTCAATGATTCAAAAGAAACCGAGCAAAGAGCTTCTATCTTCCATCGTATTAAGCCTTCAACTACTCGATCTCCAATCTTCCAAAGATTGAGTATGACCACGATAGAAGAAGGAAACCAATATCCAATGTCTATTGCAACTCGAACTTCAGCTTTCTAGAGGTTGAGTATTTTCACATCAAAGAAAGATTAACCTTCAACATCTTCTTTTGATCGTCTCAAGACAACAAGCAATCAACATAAAGGAATGATAAAAATTTTGAAGGCAACATCATTTCATGAAGAAAATAACGACGAAAATATTCACAGTCGTGTTTCTTCACGCAAGAAGAGGAAATTGTCTGTTGATATAAATACAGAAGGTTCGTTGATAGTGAAGTCAAGACTTATCATATTGACGAATCCTACAAATAAAGAGGATGATCAAATCCATGATAAAATAAGAGCTTCTGAAATTTAAATGTAGAAGCTCCTTATCGCAAGAACCTAAACTGCATGGTGCTCCTGACCCGTATGAGCTTAAAAGGTGAATGACCCAAAAAAAATCTCTTCATTGAACTACATTATGACTTGGTCTATGTCATTGTAAAGGATACGTAAGCAACTTGAAAGAAACTTCAAGTTTAATCCAACAAAAAAAAATATTTGAACTACGTCATGACTTGATCCGTTTCAATGCTCGATGGCTCCTAGTGGCAGCTCGACAGCTCGGGAGTAAAAAGAAAAAAGAAAAAGAAAAAAGGGGGAGAAGTTTTTTTTTCTCGAATGCAAAGGCCTTGAGGACTTCAATGAATCCATAATGAAATCAGGAAATCTAAGATTTGGTAAGATTCTGTTTGATTTAAAATTTTATTTCAACCCCTTATTTTTTGTGTTTTTTTTTCTACCCCTCCTTTTTCAAAAACTATTGGTCACATACTAACCCTTTTTCATTAATTAAGTTTTACCACCCATTCTAAATTCAAAATTTCTAAGTTTTATCTCCAAATCAAATTAAATTTGGGATGAAACTTGAATTTTTGTTTTAAATTCAAATTAATTAAGTTTTATCTCCAAATCTAACTAAATTGTTGGTGAAACTTGAATTTTCATCCTAAATTCAAAATTGTTGAGTTCTACCTCCAAATCAAGTTACATTGGGGATGGAACTTGAATCTTCATTTTTAATCCAAAATTTTTTATCCCTAAAATCAAATTAAATTGGAGACCAAAGCTCGAAGTTTGTTTTTGTAAATTTGGCCATATCCCAAATTTCTTTCTTAAAACCAAATTCTTAAGTTTTATTCTCCAAATCAAATTAAATTATGTTTGAATTTTCATTTTAAATTCAAAATTTATAATTTTTATCTCTAAATCAAATTAATTTGGGATGAAACCTGAATTTTTATTTTTTGAAAAAAAAAAAAGAGAAAAGAAATTTGAGAATTCCTACGTTTTATCTCTCCAAATCATTTAAGTCTGAGATAAAGATTGAGATTTTTCTTAAATTTTGGTTGTCCTCTATTACAAATTTTAGTTAAACTTGTGCACTAAATTCACGGTTTAATTAAATTGGGAGCATCGAAGTCAAGACCAAATTACTTGCATCTCGATGTCGGCTTTATCTTTTTCAAGATTCATCCACCCATATCTGTACACAAATCTCAAAAAGAGGCATTTGTTGGAGGAGAAATTTCGGACCAATCACGGATCGCCACGTTATTTATTAAATTAATGAAGAAATGCAAAAATTATCAAATTTGGGACTAGTTAAGAGTCGACATGTATCCCAAATTGAAATTGAAGATGAATTCTGATGACGTCACGTGTTCCCATCACGAATGTTGGGTTGAGTAAAATTAATTTTGCCCAATTTAACGTTATAATTTGAGCGTTGGTCCAGTTACGCCCAAATATGAGCTTAATTTGGGCCTAAAATGCCAAAATAGACCCAAACCTAATTTTGGCCTAGTAAAGTAATTAGGCACAAGCCCCTGTAAAGCCCATGAGAAACCTCTATAAATAGAGGTGTTATCTCTTCATTTGGGGGGAGGTTGGAAGAATTGAAGGCAAAAGCTTTCTGAAGATCTAAAGTCTGAGAACGTAACTCCTCCAAAGCTTTGAAGATCAGAAATCACTAAAGCTCTGAAAATCAGAAGACATATCAAAGCTCTGAAGATCAGAAGATAATAAAGCTCTGAAGATCAAAAGACATATCAAAGCTCTAAAGATCAGAAGATACTATCTAAAAATCAGAAGACATATTAAAGCTCTAAAGATTTAAGCTCCCAAGATCCAAGACTCAGGCTCTCAAGTGCTGAAGACTGAAGCTTTTCAAGTTTTGGAGACAAAGTTCTCAAATTCTGAAGAACTGAATATCTGAACTATTTGAAGCTTTGAAGATTAGAAGATTTCAACAAACTGACCGTATCTTCACAACCTACAAGCTGAAGATTCAATCTCCTCAAACCCAAGGGCTAAGCCCAAGCCCACCTGTGAACTCTATAAATAGAGAAGCTCTCATCATTTGGGGAGGATAAGAATTCTACATTTTAGGGCCAAGCCCAAGCCCATCTGTGAACTCTATAAATATAGAGGCTTTCATCATTTGGAGAGGTTAGGAATTCTACATTCCAGAGAGCCTAGAAGAATTCTCCCAACAACCATAGGACACCCTGACTCCTAAAGCTGACCACATCTAAAGACCGAAGTCTCACCACACCTGAAGACTGAAGTCCCTTCAGAGATACAAGCATTCTTCCAAGACTTCAACTCCAAGATCATCATGTGCTTTGCTTCCTCAAATCAAGTGTATGCATTCGACTGAAAGAGAATCGGGGGATTGAATACTAGAGATCGAACCATATCGTATCAAATCAACATCAACACCAACTCAAGTTCAACTCCACGAAACAAGTTTCTCCGGAAGTCTCGTGCGAACACTAATCTTCCGAGAAGATCATCAAGCCCAAAGTTCGATCATCTAAGAAGATCAACAAGTACAAAGGCCAATCGTCCAAGAAATCATCAAGCCCAAAGGCCGATCATCCCAGAAAATCAACAAGTCCAAAGGCCGATCGTCCAAGAAGATCAACAAGCCCAAAGACCGATCGTCCAAGAAGATTATCAAGTCTAAATATTGATCATTCAAGAAGTTCAACAAGCCCAAAGCCGATCATCCAAGAAGATCAACAAGCCCAAAGGCCGATCATTCAAAAAGATCAACCAGCTTAAAAGACTATAATTTATTTTGAAAACATCAAAATATTATATATTAGAGATTATACCCACTTTCCACAAAATTAATACAAATACAAAGTTCAAGTTCCTCAAAATAAATTTCTCTTGAAATCTCGTGCGAACAAACATATTTAAATTAAATCTGTTAAAATCAATCTTAAAAATGTATAATTTTTAATTATATTTCGTTTAAAATTTTACACTTAAAAAAGAAGAATTATTTTATATATTTATCTATTTCGCAAATAATCAAATTTATTTTATATCTTTGATGAGGTAAAATATATCAATTTTTATTTTTTTTAAAAAAAGTATATTATATTGATTTTTTTTAAAAAAAAAAAAAAATAAAGCTACTTCCCTTAATATTTAAAAAATTTTCTATAAAAAAACAAAATTTTTCATAATAAACAATTACATAAATTTGTTATATCTAAAATAAGATGTTTTTGTATTTATTTACCAAATACTCTAACTTTCTTTTTCAAGTTTAAGCTAAAATTTACCAAACATTATTTTACTTCTCTTCACATCTAATTTTTCTAAAAACAGAACTACCAAAAATTATTTTAAAAACTACAACAATCTCAAATGAAGCCTTACTATTTCACTTTCTTAAATCATTTCAACGAATTCATTTTTCTCAACAAAGTTAGAGTAAGGCAAATTATATTTTTTAGTATTCTTAAAACAATATAATTTTAAAAAATATAATTTTCGCACTCCAAATGTTAGATAACTTTTTTAAATATAATTGGGTAAAGAGATTCGAATTACATACCTAGCACATCTGTATGTCAATTGAGTTATGTTCGCTGTGACAACTTTAGATGACTTAAGTTGGGAAATTTTACAATGTTTTTCTCTCTCATTTTTGTCCTTCAATATTTAATTTTAATTTAACTATAAAGTAAACGTTTTTTCTAATTAATTTTTAAATATAATTGTATATTTTAATTTCGTAGTATATCTTAGATAAACAAAAGAAAAAATATTTACTTTTGAATTTCTTAAATTAATTTAAAGGAAAAATTCATAATGATGTTAACTATTCGATAATTCCAAAATACTCATATTCCTCCAGATTATTCCTTTTATACTTTATTTATGATATGGTGAAAATTTTCTCTTCAAAAACAAATTTTAGGGAAAAAATAAAATAAGGGAAATGGTTTTAAATGGAAAAATTGTTGATTTTTTTTTCAAATATAGCAAAATGTCAAAGTCTATCAGTGTCTATCAATGTAATGACCCGACTTTCTAAATGGGATGGGCAAAGAACCGTTATTACATGCATACATAAAACTTAAAACAACCTTTCACAAAATCGGACTAAAATCAATAAAATTTCATTAAAAAATTTATAATAAAAAAACTCAAAGAATATAATTTTGCCGTTCGGAGTATTCCTAAATCCAATTGGAAAACAAATTAAATAAATATCCAAATAAATCGATCAAGAATTTAAATGCTTAACTTTTAAATTAAAAAATGAAACATGAGAAAAATAAAACATAAGCGGAAGCGTTTGACAAGTCCCAAAGGCTCAATCACGGAATCTTCTTGTCATTTGTCGTTCTATCCTTTCCTTTACCTGAAAAACAAACATAGATAAAAGAATTAGTATAAAAATACTCAGTAAGTGACCCACTACTGGGCCTACTAGGTGTACATGTTAGCCTTCCTATCAAGAAAAGTTGTACATTCCGAACATAGGCATAGTCGTAAGGATGAACCCAAAGGCACGCGTTCATAGGAAGTGACTCCGAAGAGTCACAAAATCATAAACATAGATGATGATCCCATAAGGATGCCGAAACTTGCACAAAGGATGTACACAGTCCCATATGAGTGCAATAGTCACCATCAATCTATCCTGTAACATACAACATCCAAATTTATACCAAGCCACAACATAATATAATAATCATAGTAACATTACTCATGAGTTTCCAAAACAGTCTCAACAATCATCCATTAGTCAATCATGGCGGAACATTCCATCACAATACAAATTCAGTGTATTCACAGTCTTAACATCAACTTTGGGTTCAAAGGCAAATTGGTAGTAAATCACTTATCTCAAATTAAGCCCAAAATTAATTAAAGCAAATGAATTCCTTTCTAGCTTTCCAAAAACTTTGAATTAGATCTTGGAACACGAAGCAAAAATAATTTTAACCTTTAAACCCAATCTAAACATTCAATCATTCCAAAATTACTAACACGACTTAGCTAATAGTGGTTTGTCAAAACCACCTCGATTTTTCCATCTAAAACCCAACCAAAATTCATAAAGAAAACACTCTTTAAAACTATTGGACAACGATTGTAAACACCTCAAGATCTCAACTCCAACCTCCTAAATTGAAATTAAACCAATAATAAAGGTAAGAATCAGAATCCCTAAATTTTAGCAATTACTGACGATATAGAATGGATTCAAAACCTTAATACTTACAAACACTTCAAATCTTGTTGGGTCGACCTTAAACACCTTGAAATTTCAATTTAACAGCCGAAACATAAACATAAAATATGAACTCGAAAATTAAAAAACATGCAATGTACACAGTCCAATAAAAACACTATCAACAATCCATCTGATGTTCAAATCATAGAAAATCATTGCATCAAGCTAGAAGCATGCATTCAGCGGTGTGTGGACTTGATGAACAAAGTGTTCAAGATAGAGGCTGATTATGAGGAGCATCTTTGAAAGGTTTTAAAAACTCTGGGGGAGAATAAGTTGTATGCTAAGTTCTCCAAGTGTGAAATGGTTATGTTAAGTGTCCTTTCCTTGGGCATGTGGTGTCAAAGGATGGAGCTTCTGTGGACCCAGCAAGGATTGAGGTAGTTACCAGTTGACCTCGTCTCACAACAGTTAGTGAAATACGCAGTTTTCTAGAGTTAGCTGGTTATTATTGTCAGCTTGTAAAGGATTTCTCTTGCATAGCCACTTCTTTGTCTCAGTTGACAAAAAATGGAGCTTCTTTTATTTGGAGCAAAGCTTGTGAAGACAGTTTTCATAATCTCAAACAGAAGCTTGTTACTGCATTGGTTCTTATAGTACCAAATAGTTTAGGAAGTTTTATGATTTACGGTGATGCTTCTAAGAAATGACTGACATGTGTGCTTATACAACACGGTAAAGTGGTTGCTTATACAACACAGTAAAGTAGTTGCTTATGCCTCCTGCAGTTGAAGAACCAGGAACAAAACTATCTTACTCATGACTTAGAATTAATAGTAGTAGTTTTTGCTTTGAAGATCTAGAGACACTATTTGTGTGGAGAAAAGATACAGATTTTTACAGATCATAAAAGTCTAAAAATACTTCTTCACTAAGAAAGAGTTAAATATGAGACAAAGCAGGTGGCTCGAGTTAGTGAAAGATTATGATTGTGAGATTGTATATCATCCAGGCAAGACAAATGTGATAACAGATGCTCTCGATCAAAAGGTAGCTCAGTCAGCAACCTTAATTACTAAACAGACTCAACTATGTAATGATTTTGAACGAGCTGAAATTACAGTAGCAGTAGGAGAAGTTACTTCACAATTGGCACAATTGACAATACAACCGACCTTGAGACAGAGGATTATTGATGCACAACAAGGCGATGCTTACCTTGTTAAGAAATTTTGTCAGATAGAGTTAGGTCGAGACAATGAATTTTATGTTCTTTATTCTTTCGGTGCATCACTTAATAAAAATGGTTTCTCTTATTTAAGTTGCAAATTCTTATTTTTTGTAATACGCATGCATGAGGTAACATCCGTACGGTATGTCTAGATAGTTGGGACGTCACAACCAGTGATAGACAGATGATAGTAGTCTATCAATGTCTATCACTGATAGACAGTGACATTTTATTATATTTATATATATTTTAG
Source organism: Benincasa hispida (assembly GCF_009727055.1). Lineage (NCBI taxonomy): Eukaryota > Viridiplantae > Streptophyta > Magnoliopsida > Cucurbitales > Cucurbitaceae > Benincasa > Benincasa hispida. The sequence continues at coordinate 1,914,797 of NC_052351.1, read as the reverse complement.
TTCATTTTACTATGTTTAAAAACAACCCAAAAAATAATCTAGGATGTTTTAAAAAATAAGTATTGGATTAAAATATTATTTTAGTTTCTATACTTTGGAGTTTGTTCAATTTTATCACAATATTTTTAAATGTCTAACTTTTAATCCCTAAATTTTCAATAAATCTTAAATTTCGTTATTCGAAGTTAACCATTAAAAAAACCAATATATGAATATGTTTTCCAAATTTATATTAAAAATAAAAATAGATAATAAAATGTTATAGAAAAGATCAACAATAAATTAACCTAAGAAATAAATTTACGATTTATTGTATACTTGTACACAAACTAAAATTAGACATTATAAAGTACCTACAGTAAAGCACTATACCCTTAATCTCTGGCTTGTATCAATTTAAAACTCAAACTAATAATTATATTAATATAAACTTTCAACTTTCATGAGGATATAAATTTAAATTTCAAATTAATAATGGTGTCAATTTAAACCTTTTATGATATTTTCGATAGAATAAAACTAAACATATCCCAAAATATCCAGACCAAAATGATATTTAACTTTTCCTTAACTGTATTGAATACTTTTTAAATTTTACTATCTATTACTTTCTGAAAATATGATTGCTAACTAGTTGATTAAATTTAGAAATATTATAGAGAAAATAAAATCCATATATCAATTTAAATGAGTAATAAAAGTTAGTCATCAGCATTGGAAATTATAAATTTAGTCATTATATTTTTATTTTTTTTAGAATTTAATGAACCTATCAAACACAAAATTTAAAGTTTAACATAAAATTTAAATTTATATCTAATAAAACCAATTAATATTTTTTATTAATTTTGAATTCATCGGAATACTTGTATACATTTTTAAATTAAATGTAAAACTAGATAATCAACTGCTAAAATGAACATAACTCAATTAAAGAAAAATCTTCCTATTCTGTTAAAAAAATCTAGGTAGTAAATTTGTAATTTAGTAAAAAATTATTTTAAAGGATAAAATTACTGAAAATATTTACAAATAATAATAAAATGTCACAATTCATTTGTGATAGATTACTATCTGACGTAGACATAGATCGTAGTTTATCGTAAATAATAAATTTTTACTATATTTATAAATATTTTGATTCATTTTTGTATACGTGAAAACAAACTTAATTTAATACTAATAAAGTTGTGAATTTCATAAAAACAGAAACGGTTATAGTTTTTGTCGCACTGAAGAGAAGGTGAGGGAGTGAAGTGAGGCAATAAACGACGAAGAAAGAAAAAATATATATATATAAAGGGAAAAAAGAAAAAAGAAAATTGATGTGAAAAATCGAAATCCAGAGGCTATGGGAAAGCCAGGATGGTCGTCTCCTCTGCTTTTCCAATCAAAACTCCTCTGTTTCTCTCTGCTTTACCTTTTTTCCTCCATCTTCCTCGCTCTCTACACTTCTTTCTCTTCTTCCAAATGCCTCTTCCGTTCTTCTCCCTTCGATCCCATTCAGTTCCCTCTCTTCTCTTATCCCTCCTCCTATGGCGAACACAAGTACGCCATTCCCACTCTCCGCTCCTCTTGCTCCTCCCCTGTTTTCTTCTCAGGTAATACTCTCGAACTTTCTCCATTCTCATTCCCTTTTTTCTTCTCTCATTTCTTTTCCCTCCCTGTTTCAGATTATTGGATGGTTTTCAATGAGATCCATGAAATGCAGTCGAGTTCTTCGTCGCAATCCTCCAATTTGAGGTATCTCCTCGCTAATTCCGACACTTTCGGCGGCAATTTCACTGCCGAGAGGAGATTTTCTTTCTTCGATTATCGAGATTATGATACCACTAACGTACCGGTTCCTTGTGGATTCCTCAAGAAATTTCCTGTCAGTGATTCTGGTATTACGAATTTCTGATGCGATTTTTTGACGTTCGTGTGTTTTTGAATCGTTTTAACCGATTTTTTTCCCTCCTTCAGACCGGATTGCTATGGAGAGTTGTAACGGTGTGGTTGTAGTTTCGGCGATTTTCAACGATCATGATAAAATTCGGCAACCGAGAGGTCTTGGATCGAAAACTTTGGGTAGCGTATGTTTTTTCATGTTTGTTGATGAAACAACAGTGAAAGGATTGGAAAATCACAAGATAATTTCTGGAAAAAACTCGTCGTCTGATATAATTGGGGCTTGGAGAATTGTGAGAGTTTCTAGCAAGAATCTGTACGAAAATCCGGCAATGAATGGCGTAATACCTAAATATTTAGTTCATAGACTATTTCCAAATTCTAAATTCAGTATATGGGTGGATGCGAAGCTTCAGTTAATGGTGGATCCATTGTTGTTGATTCATTCGTTGATTATCACTGAGAATGCAGATATGGCTATTTCTAAACATCCATATTATATTCATACTATGGAAGAGGCTATGGCAACTGCAAGGTGGAAGAAATGGTGGGATGTTGATTCTTTGAAGAAGCAAATGGAAACTTATTGTGAAAATGGCTTGCAACCATGGAGTCCTAATAAGCTTCCCTATACCACAGGTAATTTCTCATTTTAACTTCTAGCTTACATTTTCTCTCATAATACAATATTTTTTATGCTTATTTTGCTCCCTACAAATATTGTCTATATTGGAATTTAAAGGTCAAACATACCTATCAATCTTTAACTCACAAACTAAGCATAACTTACACAATTTTTTTTTTTTTTTAATTAGCTCTGTAATATCCAATTGAAAAATACTTGTGCATCCTAGGAACACCTATTTGTATGCTTCTCACCAAATTGTCGAATTATAATTTGATATGTGGTAAATTATTCTTATTTATTATTTAAAAATATTGTAATTATTTTTTTTGGTGTGAGTGATAGGAGAGAGAAGCATAGAGATAGGTGCATCTTGGATGCATCCAAATATTATCATATTCAATTATATATTACCAGATAAACTTAATGATAATTGACATGTACTAACCATAGGTTTAATTTTCATCTTTGTATTGGTTGTACTACAAAAGCTACATATTACAAAAAAAAAAAAAAAAAAAAAAAAAAAAAAAAAAACCATATAGTTCTCTAGCCATAATCCTCATAAATCCAAACGACCTAAGGACCTAAGTACATGTTTGGAAGTGGTTTTGACTTTGTTAAAATAACTTTTATCATATCATGTATATAATTATTTTGAAGCATAATTCCAATAGCTAAAAAATTATTTAATATTTCATTTTTTTTTACTTTTAAATGCAATTTTCATATCATCAAAATTGGTTTTAGATAACTAGAAACAATAAATCTCAAACATGCCTAAATTTATAAAAGAAAAATTTTCACAAATAGAAAAAATGTCAAACTATTTAAAGAAATAGCAAAAAAAAAAAAACACTAATAGTCTATCAATCTCCATCAAAGAATATTTGTAAATAATTTTTCTTTTATCTTTTTTATTTCTAAAATCTCCTTAATGAAACTTGGAGGGGTGCAAGTGGTTCATGGAACTTTTTTTAAAAAAAAAAAAAAAATTAGTTAATTTGAAACTGGAGGAGTTATTTTTCTCTTCCTTTTTTACGCAGAGGGTGATTTTTATTTATCAAGTATAGACTTGGATGTGTTTTAAGCAAAAGAGATATATATGTTTTTAAAAATTATTATAAAAAATATCAAATTAATATTTAGTGGGTTAGAAAGTTTGTTTTGATTTCAAAATACTTCATACTTTAATAAACGTCCCATTGGAAATTTAAAGAGGTTAGGTTATAGTAACAAAAGTAAAGTTTTGATTTTATTTTTCTTTACTTTGTGTAAATCTAATATTCAAATATAGCATTTGATGGTTTAATTTAAGTCAACCAAATTCTGTTCTTTTGTTCAAACAAACAAAGCATCCAACCCTGGATTTATTTTTATTTTTAGCTGGCAATGAACCTAAAAAAAGCATAGAAAGATTCCAATCGAAACTCTCTTTCGTAAATTTGTCCGCTTGCATTTTGCTGTGAAATGAATTGGATTAATTAAGCCAAAAGAAGCCTCTAAGATATTATTTCAATGCCCATACTTTTGTCTTTGCCTTTTGTATGTTTGTAATTATGCCTTGTGAATTACGTCTCATGCATATCATGCCCTTTCTCACGGCTTTCTTGCTTTCAATCCAAGATTTTTTTTAACCTAATAATCATATCTATCAAAACTATATGTTATCAAATTCATAAATGTAATCTGCCATTCAAAACTCCTAAAGTAAGAAACAATGGGTACATAATAGCAAATAAGAACTACAATTTTGTTTTTTTAATGCGTTATAACGTTAGAATAACTTTTAATCATAAAGTTCATGTATTTTGAACATGTTTCTATTTAGTCCATAAATTTTAAGAAGTTATAATAATTTTGAATTATGTTCTTATTATCGTTGATTTAATAAGTTTATTAGATGAATTTGTCTTATTGTACTTTAAAAAAGAGAGAAGAAAAAAGTAGGAGTTTGTACTTAGGTAAGGACACATTAGCTGTAGTTTTTTCTTTTATACATATTAATACAATAGAGTTAGGAAACTTCGAATTAAAAATCTCTTAAGTACTAGGCTCACCTTTGTATACCCATTAATTATAGTTAACTTAAGTTTAACAATTAATAATTAATATATATTTTTTCGACTAAAATTTTAATCCAGCTCTCTTGAGCTCAAAAATAATTATAAAGAATGTAGATTGATTTTTAAAAAAAAAAATAAACAAAATTGTGGGTTTGGTAGAAGAACAAAAACAAAAGGGAGAGAGTTATTGGGAGCATGGAATGGGAGCAGATAATTTCTCCATGATAAGAATATTGGTCTCCCTGTGAGCCACATGGAATTCTGAAGACCTACTCTATTTCTCTTTGTTTTTTTATTTGAAGTCTACTTAACTCTTTTATTATTATTATTATTATTATTATTATTATTATTATTATTATTATTATTCTTTTTTGTTTTGTTCAACTCTGCTATTAGTGGACAATCTACTCTTTCAATATCACTTTAGAGATTCTCGAAGCTCCATCTTTCAATGCTTTATGTATTCAAAACACAAGATTTCTAGTTTCTCTCTCTCTCATTAGTTGCTATATACAGTATATTAATATCACATGATATAAAATATTTTGCTAATAAATTATTTGTGTCCGTTTGGTAATCATTTAGTTTTGAAAATTAAGTATATTTTATCTCATTTTCTTAACATGATTTTCATATTTCTCAAATAAAATAATCGCTTCTTAACCAAATTCTAATAACGCTAACCAAGCTTTTAAAAACATTTTTTTTTCAAAACTTGACTTAGTTTTAAAAAACATAAGTAGAAACTAGATAACAAAGCAAGAGATTTAGAGATGAAAAGAGTGTTAGAATGTTTAATTTTAAAAAACTAAAAATTGAATGGTTATCGAGCGACGTATATTTTTCATATATTTAATTTTGGGAGAGGAATTATACAGATGTACCCGATAGTGCTTTGATCTTGAGGAGACATGGAAGGGGAAGCAACCTATTCTCATGCCTTTTGTTCAACGAATTGGAAGCTTTCAACCCAAGAGACCAGTTGGCTTTTGCATTTGTGAGAGATCATTTGACCCCACCCATCAAAATCAACATGTTTGAAGGAGAAGTTTTCGAACAAGTTGCTTTGGAATATAGGCACAATCTCAAAAATAAACGATATGGTGGGCCTGAATTGGGCCCCCACATTTCCAAGCCCAAACGAACTAAAAGGGCCGGCCCTGATTTGTCGTACGTCAATGGTAGCTGTTGCAGCAAGTGCCAAAATTATCTTCTCCAGATGTGGGGTGAAGGTGATGTTTCTTGATTTCACCTTTTTGTCCTTTGCCATCTGCCACGTGTTCTTTTCCCCAGAGCGCAGAAAGGTCATTAGGAAAAGTTTGACGGGTCAACCGTTCCACATCTTTCTCATTTCCTTTCTTCTATTACTATTCATACGACGCCGTTTGGGAGCTATGAACTAGTCGCTTTTATATTAAAATTATTTTTTCAGTTGTACATATTTAAATTATTTATCGAGTGTTTGATTTAAGGGACTATTACCTGAGAGTAGTAATTCATGTTGGTTATGAGAGAAATGATCATGGATTGTTCTTATTTCATTGACTCATTAATTTTACTTTCTTATCAATCTACGAATTTTTTTTAGTACCAAAAAAATAAGAGATTTAGATTACAACTTTTTAGTTGCTAACACATATATTTGTCAATCGAGTCATGTTTGTTACGGCAAAAATATAGATATTTTATCAATATAGATAATAACTTATCTGATTGTAGTCTTAATTGTGATCTTATGACTGATAATCGTGTAAAGATTTGTTTTCTTCTATCAACTGAGAGAGATTCCGTATCGATGAACTCAAAAAAATAGCGCTAAATTAAAATTAAAAAAAGAAAAAACTTTAACTTTGCCTTTATTTTATTTATTTTTTTAAATACTCGTTTTCTCCCCAAAGTTGCATCACAATTTTTTCAAAATTACAATTGAAGTAAACATCCGTTAAACTTTGAAAGAAAATTAGGGCATGGAGCCCATGTGGCAATATTTGGTCTAAATTTTTGCCCAATATTCTATTAGATCGATTCATACTCAATTGATAGTTTTGAAACATTTGTAAAAGACAATACTATAAACTACACATTTAGATGGATTTTTTTTGTTGAATGAAAAATCTTAGACCCAATCACAAATTATCACATCATTTATCAAATTAATGTTTGACATGTGTCTCAAATTGAAATTGAAGACAAGAACTAGCCAATCCTAATAATGTCATTGTGTTCTCGTCTTGTTTGTTGGATCAAAGTAATTATTTTGGTTCAATTAAATATTAAAATCTGGGTCAAAGTCCAATTGAGCTAAAAAAAAAAATAGGCTCAATTTGACCTAAATGGCAATTAAAGCCCAAATCCAATTAGTTGGGTCCAATGACCAAGTTCATGTACCAACAAAGTTCACTCGATGACACTATAAATAGAAGAATTCTCTTTCATTTGAAGGGTCAGAAATTTTAAAGGGCCGACAAGAGAAATAACAAATTTTAAAGTTTCATTTGGAACAATGACAAAAAAATTTCCAAAATTATAAAAATAGCAAAACGAATTTATATAATAAAAAAAATACTAATTAGTAAATGATAAAACTATCCTAAAACAACAAAATTAAATACAAATAAAAATGTAGAGATACACTCCTTCAAAAACAACACGAATACCACAAGTACAGTCTACTTAGACATTCTAGAACCACAAATACATAGTAACTAAACATTCTAGAAGAAAAATTAAAAATCACCCAATATGGTCCTTTATGTAAGGGAAGATGACGAGTAGTCCATGGGGGTCATTGAAAACTTATGGATCTATACAACAATGGACTTCCTCCAAAGTGAGAAAGAGCAAAGTTGATTTTACCAATAAAGTTGTTGTTGGCAAATGAATATGCGAAGGAATTGCAACTTCATGACGATGTGACCATTGGAAGTATGATTGCTTTTGACACCAAACAAGTTTTAGGGAGTCTCATCGTAACCATTTTGCTCATTGGAACTTGAATGTCAACTTTAAACACTATTAATCCCAGAACATTATTGTTGAAAATGATGTTCAAAGTAGAAGCAAGGCATAAAAGGTCGGTAACCTGGTGAGAGTGGTCGTTAAAAGCTAGCCAAGATGATGGAATTCAAGAAAGAGTTGCTAAACCAACGATCAAAGACATGAGATTGCATAGGAAAAAATGAGATTTTGGGACGGCTAAGTGAAGAAGATGAGATTTAGTGTTTTTTGTTATCTTCTTTTAATAAATAATAATTATTATGATGATGATGATAATAATAATAATAATATTAATATTCCCATTTATTTGTTTTTTTAGGTTCAATAAGCCATTTTTACATGTTTGTATATGAAAAGTTGAAAACATAAAAAATATAAAGAAAAAAATCAAATTAATTTGATAACAATAATAAAAAAATATTTAGATACAATTGAATTTGTAACAAACATATAAACAAATAAAAAGTTAGTTGGATAAAATCAAATTTGATAATAAAAAATAAATTCAAATATAAATTGGAGAGAAAAAACAGTAAGTTTTTGTTTATTCTGATTAAAAAAAATGATTAGTAGCTAAATAAAATCTAATTTGATAATAAAATATAAATTCAAATATAATTCGGGGAGAAAAATCAGGAAGGGGTTCGTTTATTATTCATAATTTCATTTTTATAAGAGCAAAAACAGAAAGATTAGAAAAGTGAATACTTATTTGTTTGTCAAAAAAAAACAAATTAATGATGTAATAATATAATAAGATGATAATGAATAAAAGGTAATTAAAAAATACAAAAAATGATCAATGTAACAGTTTATTAGATGATAATGTGTATAAAATATTTTGTAAAACCCTAATTAAAATTAAAAAAATTTAATATGAATTTAGCATAATAAAAAATGAATAAAATATATAAAATCTAAAAAAAGATGTATTATAAATTAAAATCCAAATGGTGATAAAACAAATTAAATATTGATTAATTCGGAATATTTTTAAAAAGTGGTTAAATCAAAACAAATAGCTAATTTAAATCAATAGAGAAAAATGAGAAAGATATTGGTTTATTTTAAATCAATTCGTGGAGTAGTAATCAAACTCTAATTTTTATATTAAAAATAAATTTAAATTTCAAAAGAGGAAAAAATGGAGAAAAGATTGGTTTATTTTAAATCAAATCCTAATTGTAAAGTCATAACAAAAACAGCAGTTTGTTAAAGAAACCACAAAAAAACTTAAATCGATGAAACCTTTGGGTAAGTAACAAAAGTTATGGCAATGTATAGAGCAACAATATTCTTGTGCAATCAACGCATGATCATGTTTTTAGAAAGTGATATTTTTTTTCTCAAAATGTTAAAATAATATAAAAAATAACATATACAACTAATTTATTAAAAATATGAGAAATATACCGCTAATTCATTAAAAATGTATGTATACAATTATGAAAACGATATATAAATTTGAATAAAATATATGGATAAAATAAGTTTTAATCATATATGAATATTTCAAATATAAATTTGGTAGAAAAATCTGGGGAAAATTAAAAGGATATTGTACTTTTAGAAACTATTTAGGAAACTATTGTTGTTTTCAAACTATTTGTAAAAATATTGTTGTTTTAAATAAGTCGAGGGTTGAAAATTTGACCTAGATAGGTCGAATTTTGAACCCTCGACCTTCTTTTTTTTTTTTTTAGAAAAATATTGTTGTTTTCAAACGGATTCTGTCATCTCAGCAAGTCTGACTAAATAACGAGTTAATGAGTCTCCTTCTTTTTGTCGCTAACGAGCTAACGAGCTAATCAAATTCGAGAGTGAGATTATGAGAGACAGCGAGAGTTTGAGAGAGATCGTGAGCAAGATTTTGATAGAGAGCGAGAATACTGTACAAATTTTCCTCTTTTTTTCCTTTTTAATTATTACACATTCCACCTTCTTTCTAATCCTTTCTTCTTTTTTCTTTTTTTTTTTAATTTTCCATTTTATAAAAAAAAAACTAAAAAAATTTATTATTTTATTTAAACTCTAAAAAGAATAAATTGAAAATAATAATAACTCATAAAAATAAAAAAATGTAAATTAAATATCTCATTTATATAAAAATAATTACAAAAATCAATGTGTCCCACAAGGCGGATGTCGTCGATTTCTAGCTGGTTGTCGTCGTCGACTTCGAACTTGAGGTTGCTCGGGTTTTTCTTGATG